>NC_079216.1:9085156-9375156 GCF_029633865.1 Lampris incognitus | reverse complement strand
CGGAGCAACCAGAGTTCACGGGGGGTCTGCAATCTGAATGGCCAAACATGCAGTACCATGTAGCATCGTCCCAATGTCTTGTCCAGTGTGTGTCTCTCTGTGTGTTTATGCACCTGCCTCTCCTCTCTCGCTCTCTCCTCTTCTTCTTCTTCTTCTTCTTCTTCTCCCTTAACCCCGCCTCCCGCGCCGCCCTCTCTCTCCCTCTCTCTCTCTCTCTCTCTCTCCCTCTCCTCACTTCCGCTTCCAGCTGCCTGCGTGCAGCCGCAACGTCGCGTGGAATGCCGCCCTGGATGTCGGCGGTGCCACGGCCGGCCCTCTCCACCCGCCCGCCGGCCAACATCCTGACCATGCTGCCGTCCCTAATCCCCACCAGCTGGGTTATCTGGCATCGGTTAGAGGAGGACAACTTTCTCATACAGGCTCAGAGGGAAAACACCCCCCCCCCCACTACCACCACCCCCCCACCCTCATTTCGCCTTTCTTCTGCTCAGATTTTGCTCTCGCTCTCTCTCTCTCTCTCTCTCTCTCTCTCTCTCTCTCTCTCTCTTCCTTTCTCGTTCTGTCTTCTTCTCAGCATGGCTCAAACAACGCTACACACACAAACCAGCGCCTGACACAAACCATACCCAAACCCAGTAGCCAAACACAGTTCCTCACAATCCATACCGGTCTGTTTTCGGGTACTTTATTATTTTTCTCCAGTCTATTTGCGAAGCTATATTTATTTAAAAAAAGAAAAAAACAAAGCAGAGTGAGTTTTCACGGTCCTTTCCTTGCTTCCTATTCGCAGTTACACACATTTCCAGGAGTTGCCCGGTGCAACCACAACCTCTTTCTACGGGCTACTGAACAGTCCCACTGGAGCAGATGGGGGGTTTAAATCAGGAATCAAGAATCGCCAACAGTGTATCATCATCTCGTTCGTGTACTTGCACACACACAAAACAGACACAATTTCGTTTCTCCCAGCCCACAGCAGTGCGACACAAAAGACAAAAACACATATCCAAAACCTCCCGAAAACGACACCACCAAAAGCATACAAAAACAGAGAGAACAAAGCAACAAAAAAACAACAACACAAACAGTCAACAAGACAGTGCATTCAGTAAATCTGCAACACAGTCCAAAAACGTCACTGTGCAGAGAGCGAACGCCAGCCAGGATGGCTGTCGGAACTGCCGGTCTGCATGGGCTAGCAGTTAGCTTAGCCTGCCCTGCTTCTGCGTCCTGTCAGACCGCCCTCGGTGTTTCCTCTTCGGGCACGGCCCCAGGCGGGGCCGTGGTCCTTGGGCCCACCGGACGCAGCAGACCGGGCTCCTTCAGCCAATCCAACGCCAGCTCTCCCAGCCAGACATTTTCGACACACCTCCCTGCACGCCACACCCTAAAAACGCGGTCAACGCTAGGCGAGGCCGCCGCCAGTCCGCCCTCGGTGGTATCGGAACTGCCGGTCTGCATGGGCTAGCAGTTAGCTTAGCCTGCCCCGCTTCCGCATCCTGTCAGACCGCCCTCGGTGTTATCGGAACTGCCGGTCTGCATGGGCTAGCAGTTAGCTTAGCATGCCCCGCTTCCGCGTCCTGTCAGACCGCCCTCGGTGGTATCGGAACTGCCGGTCTGCATGGGCTAGCAGTTAGCTTAGCCTGCCCCGCTTCCGCGTCCTGTCAGACTGCCCTCGGTGTTATCGGAAGTGCCGGTCTGCATGGGCTAGCAGTTAGCTTAGCATGCCCCGCTTCCGCATCCTGTCAGACCGCCCTTGGTGTTATCGGAACTGCCGGTCTGCATGGGCTAGCAGTTAGCTTAGCCTGCCCCGCTTCCGCGTCCTGTCAGACCGCCCTCGGTGTTTCTTCGGGCGCAGCTCCGGGCAGGGCCGTGGTCCCTGGGCCCACAGGACGCAGCAGACCCAAGCTCTCCCAGCCGATACAACGAAATTGACACACGATGACTCAGATGCAGACGTGGACGTGAACAAAGACACCGCATAGTCGGCACTGGGTGAGGCCGCAGCAAACATGAGTTCATGTCTTCATCTTCCCACATGCCTTGCTCGAGGGATGATTCCATTTTTTTCCACCACCTGCTACTTATTTTCATGTCCAGCGGTGGTCCCGTACCCAAAATCTCCACGATGAAGGATGTGCTGGTGTCAACGGTGGTCGCGTACGTGAGGGGACGGTAATACTCGCTCGGTGTTTTCCCAAACGTTTCCTTTTTCAGTCAGTTCAGGGATTCGAACGGCTTTGCAAACTCCTGGTCGTAAAGCCGACTTGCCTGGCCTCGAATGCACTGCTGGCCCACATCTGGAATACTCAGAGCAGAGGATTCTGCTCACAGAGGGGTCCGATCTGTCTCGCTGGAGTTGTGTTGAGGCTGCACAATACGCAAGGGATGTAATGCACGGCAAGGTGTGCGTCGCCTCTGCATCGTGCGTTCAAACCCTGGTACCCCACTTGTACCAAGGTCACGTACCGAAGAATAAAGCAATATTGAAAATAAAAGCATTCACTTTGTTGAACATGTTTGACGCAGAATTAAAAGGTTATGACGCAAAAGTTAGCAGTTAAGCTAACTTTGAATGTTTCCCGCGCTTGCTACTGGTCCAGTGTGTCGCTATGGTTACAGCATATGAATTTATAGCAGAGATTAAACCTGAGCTGAACTACGTGTGCATTAAACGGTTTTAACACGCAGCCAAACAGAGACCAATATTTACTGTGACCATGGTATAATTTAACATCACTACATGGGGGTCAACCCTGTGTTCCCTCATAAATCATAAGTTGATATAGTTGTTAGGTTAGGGTTAGGGTGAAGGAACACAGACACACTCCCTTACACGACTATGTTGAATACGGGTATCTCTGTATTATGGACTGTTGTCAAGCTGCGGCCTCATCACCATTTCAAATGAATGCGCATGACGCAGCCTTTGTAGGACGTTAGCAAGCTAAACACGCGGAAAGAGGTCTGCAGGCTGGTGTCCGGGTTGTGTGGCGGTCTATTCTGTTGCCTGGCAACACAGGGATCGCCGGTTCGAATTCCCATGTTACCTCCGGCTTGGTTGGGCATCCCTACAGACACAATAGGCCGTGTCTGCGGGTGGGAAGCCGGATGTGGGTATGTGTCCTGGTCGCTGCACTAGCGCCTCCTCTGGTCGCTATTCCCCCCAGTGGAGGGGGAACTGGGGGGAATAGCGTGATACTCCCCACGCTACGTCCCCCCGGTGAAACTCCTCACTGTCAGGTGAAAAGTAGCAGCTGGCGACTCCACATGTATGGGAGGAGGCATGTGATAGTCTGCAGCCCTCCCCGGATCGGCAGAGGGGGTGGAGCAGCGACCGGGACGGCTCGGAGGGTGGGGTGATTGGCCAGGTGCAACTGGGGGGAGGGATATCCAATAAATAAATAAATAAACAAATAAACAAATAAGGACCCTCGTGGAGGAACCTCCCCGCCGTGCAGAAGGGTTATTCACTTCGTTTATCGTTATAGTTTAGCATGTTTGAATGGTACTGTATTGGGGTGAAATTTGGACATTGTCACATCATGAAACACAATTTTGCCATCTAAGTTAATGACGAGAATCTTTTCGTAAAAACGTGAGATCTGAAAAATTTGAGGGAGTGAAATCTGAAAGCTAGTTTCGTTCTGACATTATATCCCACACATTATACATGATATCTTACATTACCAAACAGGTCAGTGTGATGAACTCAATTTGGACTCTTAGACATGGTATTTTTGCATACGTTAGCATGATCATAATGTATATGCATACTGTGTAAATGTCACTGTGGTTATTGTGATAACCATGTTTCTGTTCCACACTTTCCGTGATAACAATATTTTCCATTTCGCCCAGCCACCAAGTTATACCTGAACCGGCTGTGTGTGGATTTTCAAGTTTTGCTGAAAGCTTATCATGTTTGAACATACTAAGACCTTGACTCGATGGGATGCTCAGCATTCAGAACACATGGGCATGAACTCAATGTTTCAAAGAAGATTAAAAAAAAGAAAAAGAAAGAATATCTACCACTATCTGTGGGAGGGTAAAGCGGGGTGTGCAGTGAAAGGGTTGGCATTGATGGATGTTCGCTGTACGTTTCTGTATGGGTTTTGGTACGTCTCCGTGACCCGTGTCTCGCATCTTACTTGTTCCTTTTTTCCACACATTATGTTAATTGTGGTGTTTGGGTGATAAATGAATTTTCCCACAGTGAAATCCAGAAGCAATCTTACTACAATTGCTGACATAACCACCAGCAAACCTCGTCCTCATGCAGAGCCCTGATGGCGGGGTGACAGACAACCATACAAACACTGACATTATGTAAGAATCCCACCGGAGGTCTGCAGCCTTTCGATGCGTCCTTGGTAACAATCTCTATGGCACCGCCAATGAAAGGACAAGATTGCATAACAGCCAATTCATCGCCTTCCAAAAGCAGCTACTGCACATCTAAACACACACTCACACAGGTGACGGACTTGAGGAGCCTCGCGCCAGGTCCATATGATCAAATCGCACAAAAGCATCTTTCCAGAAGCCCAAGTTCCAATCTATACATATTACACATACAAACCAAACACCCAGTCTCTCGCTATATTTGTTCTGTAATATACAGCGTCACAAAAAAACACCAATTACGCTCATGTATCATGTAATGCATTCCTAACCTATGTTGCATTACTGGAACGTTGTAATGATTATAATTAACGCTGGGAAATGAAAATATTCATGCCAGTAGACTTTCTGTACATTGAATGTGAGTAGATTGGGATATTTCTGAGTTTTGACTTCAGGAAGCGCTCATGGTAAGGTCACACGGATGGAGCATTCCTCTATGGAGGGAGCAATACGGTTCAGGACTGCATGCATGCAGGAGTGTGGATGCCTGCATCTGTAGAAATGCTACAGATTTTATTCCTGTGGGGATGTTATGATGATTTTGCAAGCTGGTCGTGGTTTGAACATCAGTCTGCACCCCAATATAACCTGCCTCTATATTTGTGTGTGTGTGTGTGTGTGTGTGTTGAGCAGGAAGGGAGCATAATAGATGGACTGTCCTACACTTTGGAGTATGTATGTGTCAGATAATGGTCCAGAACAGCATTGTCGAGCTCCTCACAAACCCTGAGAAGGAGAAGAGCAGTTTTCTATGGCGTGTCCGGCTGCTTGTTTCATGTTGCGGTTTGTATTTGTGCATTGTGCTTTGCTCAATACGGTAACACTTTAGTATGGGGAACGTAGTCACCATTAATTAGGTGCTTATTAGCATGCAAATTAGCAACATATTGGCTCTTAATTGGTCATTATTACGTACTCATTAATGCCTTATTCTGCATGGCCTTATTATACAACCAGTAAGCCATTAACTATGAGTTTTCCCTCTATAACCTCAGAAGTATTGCTTATTAGTAGTACCATCTCAATATGCTTTGCTTAGTATGGCCTTTATAAGGTGGTAGTACCACAAGAAGAGTTATTCCCCCTTACTAACA
This sequence comes from Lampris incognitus, assembly GCF_029633865.1. Taxonomy (NCBI): domain Eukaryota; kingdom Metazoa; phylum Chordata; class Actinopteri; order Lampriformes; family Lampridae; genus Lampris; species Lampris incognitus. The sequence continues at coordinate 9,369,652 of NC_079216.1, read as the reverse complement.
CTTAATGAATATGTTCTGTTCCTACATAACAACACACAAAACTACAAGTGTTCATAGTGTTAAATTACTGTAAATTAAGTTTTTGTTACTTAGAATATGTTCCCCATACTAAAGTGACATCTTGATCATTACTAATTCACTAGTAATTACGTTTTTTTATGTTCCCCATACTAAAGTGTTACCCTTAATACAATGCATTACATTTGATGATCCATAATCTGAACCTTTACAACTGGTCTCCTAAATCTCAGATCTGGCTGCTTAATGGTTACATTAACGGCATTAAAACAACGAGTTGGTCATCAGTTTATGTGTACAGAAAGGCCAAGACATACTGCAAAAGTTCTGTAAACATTTTAACATTTCCAAAGATTCAAACATATTTTTTTTTAAGATACTCTCAGATTGATATAAAGTATGAAGGCCAAATTCTATTTGGGGAAAAAAAACTCTTATTTTTGCCTCGTCTGGTTTTATGTCTTTGTAAAGCACTTTGTAACATTGTTTTAGAAAAGTGTGACATATAAAGTTATTATTATATTATTATTGTTATTATTATTACTCTACGTTGGCCAGGTCCACACAACTCCCTTCATTCACCAACCAGCTCAGACGGCAAGCCTGTCAACCCCCCAAATGTAGGAATCCCAATTTCGATGGCGGCGGCATTTGGGACTGATGGCCAGGTACACTACCAAGCAGAGAACAAATTACTGGTAGTGACTCGCAAGGAAAGGCAGCGCCCCTGGAAACACTTGCAGCTTGTGAAGCTGGGGGGAGATGCCTCCGTTTGCAGCGGCGCAGCGCCTCCAGTTTCAGGTGGACAAGCAGGTTTCAGTCTGCAAGATGGTGCACGTGTCAGAAGATCGAGCGTGCCCCCAGTGTCCACGGTGTGCCCAAATTCTCTGACCATGTAAACTGAGCGGTGTTTCCCTTTCACACCCCCCACCCCTCCAGAAAGTCAATTTTATATTTCCTTGTGCGACAGCTAAGAGGCTGAAAAAGCTTAATGTCAAGCCTTGTCGGTGGATGTTTAGAAACTGAAACATTAAGCGATAGATTAGATTAAAAGACACCGTCAATCTGTTCTGTTTAACTGATCTATGAATGAAACCAAACATAAATTTGTAGGTTAGCTTAAAAAAAAATGTCTCCAAAAACTACAGAGTTATGCAGTATAAAACTTCGGTTTACTTGTCTAGGAGACAGGTCCCTGCAAAAGGTTAACGTCAAGTCCTGTCAACGGATGTTTTGACACTGAAACACTAATACACAAATGTGATTAAAAACTGCCTCTAAAAGCTAACAGTCTGTGTTTCATTAGAATGCAAGAGCCACATACTTAAAAGGTATTCACTTTTATCTCTTTATCTTTATCTCTGTGATCTCCCCTTGATTAGTTTGGTAAGAAAAACAAAAAGAATAAACACAGACAGACACGTACTGTCACAGATATGAAAGCCCGATAGTTACATGTGACTTTGCTGTGAACAGAATGATACGGGACCGTTGCCTTAAGTTTGCCATTGGAAGAAGGCCTAATGCTGACTGCACGTGTTCAACTGAGTAGCTAATGTTACAAGTCTACGTCTGATCCCCATTGGATGTCTATTTTACACAAGTTCAACAGAGCTAAGTTAGCTTGCCTGTGTTGCATTTTTAACCAGAGACACTTCAAAACTCTTCCCTTCAAGATTGACCGGTCTGAGCATGTTAAATGTGAGAGAGGACGTCTTTACTTACATCTCCGTTGACGGCGGTTCATGAAATCCTACCTCGAATGAAACCTCACGGACAACACCAAGGGACAGAAAACAAGGGCCAGGCTGAGAGAGAATAGTGGTGGAGATGCAGAAAAAAATAAGGTTTGCCCCCCTTTTTGTTCCCTTTTTTTTTTTTACCAATGAAGATTTTAGTGTTCATTAAAAAAAATAGATCTCGAACCTCTTACAACACATCTTCAAATGCACTCAAAACATTTTTGAATGAGTCCTAAACCCCCCCCCCGAATCTACGCAGATGGTACAGCTAAATGTGAGATTAAATGCCAGTTTGTGGAGCTGGGTTCATGAGGTGCCTTTGCCATCTCAGCCGCTGCTATACCACCACCTGCCTATAGGTGACGCCAAGTTAGCGTGTCTAGACCTGCAGAATCAGATCCTGCTGGTTTTCTGCAAATGGGTGGCAGTGGTTTGAGGGGGACCCACTGCTGAAAGAGCAGCCTCGCCTCTGCGTGTGTTGCAGGGGTGGAAGGTGGAAAATGTCTCACGCTGATCTGGAGGATCTGAAATGGAGGTATGTATATTATTGATTTAAATGAACAGCACCTAATGCAAGATATCACATAGAAGCATATTCTGCATAATCAGAAGCATATTCTGCATATGCGACTCGTGGCTGGGGGGGGGGCAGCGGGGGGGGCAGGGATAGTGTCAGGGTGGCCGTGGCCACCCCTTGGGGGCGCCACTGGCGAGGAGGTGGACAGCAGAAGCGGAAGGCGTCTGAGGATGGAAGTGAGTCAAACCAACGTTCTTCTACAACAGTGTTTCTCAACCGGGGGTCCGCGGACCCCTAGTGGTCCGTGGTGTAATTGCAAGGGGTCCGTGAAAATAAAATATCTTTTAAAAAAATGATCCTATGACGTTTATAGAAATAGGATTATTTTACCCAAATGTGACTGAGAGCTTTATCTACCTAAACTATAAAGGGTAACAGGACTTTTTTCTCTAATTACATCTGTTTCACAAGTGTAATTTATTGTATTTTAATAAGAGATCTCGCTCCCGTTTGCATTGTTAAAAGTTACTGCATAAAAATTCAGTTGTTACATATATCTGAAAGTTACTGAATACATATTCTGTGTTGTTACATATATCTGAAAGTTACTGAATACATATTCTGTTTTGTTACATATATCTGAAAGTTACTGAATACATATTCTGTTTTGTTACATATATCTGAAAGTTACTGAATACATATTCTGTTTTGTTACATATATCTGAAAGTTACTGAATACATATTCTGTTTTGTTACATATATCTGAAAGTTACTGAATACATATTCTGTTTTGTCACATATATCTGAAAGTTACTACATAAGAATTCTGTTTTGTTAACTATATCTAAGTTACAACTGAAAGCTCTTATTTTTGCCCCAAAGAGTGAATAAATGCTATAATGCAATTTAAAATGCAGTTTCTACTGTTTCTATCAAATTGCAACCCCCCTCCCCCAAGATCAGGTGGAGGGGGTCCTCAGGGTAGATCAAAAATACGCAGGGGGGGTCCAGGACCCCAAAAAGGTTGAGAACCACTGCTCTACAACATTTGGGGACTTGACTTCTGAGACTCAAGCAGTTTCAGGGCGGTTTTTTATTTTTTCTTGCTCCGGGCACGTTTTTACCCACCGTGGGCTCCTTTTCCACAGCAATATATTCCTGCACCTCTATGGCAACAGCACAATCACGGCTATAAGGAAAGAGACGCTCAAAACTGTCTTTTGTGCAGCACAACACGCTTATATTGCCATAAATCATAAAAAAGAAAAAGACAAAACGCAAGTAGAATTTCTTTGATATTGTGACGTGGTCAAATAGTGGACTTCCCAGCCAACCTTTCAGAGGTAGTGTAAACTGCTAATAAGACCCGTTAGCCCCCTAGCTAACGGTTCTGACCCTTTAGTCGAGCGGTTAGCGATGCCTCCTGCGATGCGGGTTCGCTTCCCGGCCGCGGCAATTCCTGTGGTTGCGCTGTCTCCCGAATTCGCCACAATATGTAAGGTTTATAAGTCAACAGCGTCATAACGTTTGGATATTAAACACACGGCACATATTTTCCTCGCCATTAACGTATTAAAAGCAGTGCAACTCACCACTATCGCTGAAGCGGTGGGAGCCCCGGGCTGGTTTCCCCGCAACAACATGGTCGCCATTACTGTCGGTACGACTCGTATTTCCTTTAGAAGGACGTTTCCTTTATTCTTTTTCTTTTGCAGTCTCGGCCTCTGCTGTCTCTGCGTTATAATAATCGCTAGACTTTTTATTTCCCCTTCCTCTAACGAAGAAACTCTCAGGCAACGTTTGTTTTGTTTTGACTCCTGGTAGCTAGCTAGTGTAAACTACTAATAACACACGTTAGCCCCTAGCTAACGGGTCTGACCCTTTAGCCGAGCGGTTAGTGATGCCGCCTTGTGGTGCAGTACACCCCGCATCGAATCCCGCACCGGGCAAGAAAGTAACCGGTTACACTAGCTAGCACGCACCTGGAGTCGTTAAGCGAGCGATGACCGGATGATGACCCCGCGTGCGTTGCGTTACTCAGTTTCACGTCAGTATCCCCATCCTGTTGTGGGCGTGACAGGGAAGGGTGAGGGAAAAGTGCAGTACAGACGGCGCCAATGTCAATGTAATAACCGCACAAATAGCCTATGCTTATTATGCAGGGTTTTATTATTATTACTGTGGCATAGTTGAAGATATCGCGAGAACAGGGAGACCGGAAGTGAGGGGGACGAGAATGCGCCGGAGTGAGAGGATGTACAATAGAGTTAAAAAAAAACAAGTATTGCTTCTTTACTGGACGACACAACATTGGCGACGAGGATAAAGGGAGAGAATTGCAACGACCCCAAAGCAAGACGTACGAAACGAGCCTAAATAGGAGTCGTTGGCGTCCGGAATCGGGGCCATGGCAGCCTCTGGTGTCCGGCTATCTCCGCCTCCCCCGTTCACGCCCCCCTCCCGAAGACAGCGCTGCCAATACGCCCATTTCACGCCGCGGCCATCTTGGATTTTTAAAAAAAACCAAGCGGTGGGAACTTAGCCACGCCCCCTTCTTACTTCATTGAAAACACTGCCGGAAGCAACATGTCGTACTGTTGTGTACCGTCCTAAATTCAACAGACACATTAAGATGCCATATGGCTAAATGTTTACTCCTCCTGCTATTATTGCAGCAGACATTATGTACATGTAGGCCTACTGTATGCATTGAGCTGCAGAGGTTGCATGTACATTTAACCTTACTGTATGCATTGAGCTGCAGAGGTTGCACCATGTACAGCCAGTTAAATAATATTGGGGTGACCAGATTCACTGTGACTAAAACATCAGAAGGGAGACAGAAGTTTGACGCTGAAAAATGTTTCCTCCTTTTTGTAGTCGCATTGGTGACTTGATAGCGGAAGAAGATGAAGAGGAACATGAAGAGGAACATGAGGGAGATAGGTGAGTTGTTACTGTCAGTACAATACAATTTTTCAAACATGTAGATTACTGCATTGTATATATATATATATTCACTAATCTTTCAATAGTGGATAGCTCTGTTCTGACACATCATCTTGATAACAGGAAAATGTGTGGATTTATATTCCTTCCCACGTGTATGACATATCCTCATGTGTCCAGTGAGGTTTGGGCGACTCTACCTGATCATGGCTACGACGTGAAGCCGCTTTCTGTGGAAGACCAGCTTGACGCAGTAAAGAAACGCATCGCTTTCCTGGAGGACGAAAATAAAAAGCTGAAAAGTGAGCGTTTTGGTCTAGAACGCTTCCAGTGTGTGCCCAATCTGATCAGGTTTTACACTGGTTTTAAGGATTACCACACCCTCAAAGCACTCTTCCTAGCTTTACAGTCTTGATACTAGACTGCACAGAGATCCGCATCGAGACAGGTAGTTGGAAGGTTTTGAACACCATGACATACTCCCATTATAAAAGTGACACTACACTGAAATCCCTAATTGGGATCACTCCCTCAGGGTCAGTTAGCCTGGTAAGTAATCTATACACAAGACGTATTTCTGATAAGGAGATAACTAAGAGGTCAGGTGTTCTGGACCTCTTAGAGTCAGGTGATGAGGTCATGGCCGATAAGGGCTTCCTTATCAAAGACCGGCTCGATGAAATAGACGTAAATCTTGTCATCCCTGCATTTTTAGGCCCAAGTGGACAGTTTAGCTGTGATGAGCTCACAGACACACAGAGTATTGCTGGCTTGAGAATACACGTCGAACGGTCAATAAGACGCATAAAGGAGTACCACATTTTTGATGGAGCCATACCCTGTTCACTAAGTGGAACAGTCAACCAACTGTGGACTGTGTGTGCTCTCCTGACAAATTTTCAGGGACCACTGTTTTAAACCTTTGTTAAATTCAGCTGACAAGAAAATAGTGCACACAAACCTTAGATAGATTGAAACATATTTAACTTAATTTCAGTAGAGTCCCATTTTTTAGCCCACACCTTGAGATGAGCAATCACTATCTTAGTTAAGTAAACAATTGATGATCTGAGTTGGTAGCTAGTTCCAGTTTATTGCTACAACAGAATGACAGTTGACAGAACATATTTTAGTTTAAAATGAACCAACAGTTTTGTTAAAGTTAAAGGACAAAGAATGAAAATATTGTAGATGGGACAATCTAATGTATGAATATTGAATGTACAGTATAAAAATGAAATAAATCTTATTTTTTATTTTATTGTGATTAAACAGCTTCTTTGAATACAGCCCTGTGTGTGTGTCTCTCCTCACTGGCACAGGAGAGGCAGAAAGTACTGGAAAAAGAAAAGATCCAGCTTAGTTTTCATATTGTGGTAAATGACGGTAGGTGCTCGAGGTTGGTAGTCCAAACCATGTTTGCTGCTGCTGGCCCCGGCTGCATTGATTTCCGATTGAGTAAGAAGGGGGCGTGGCTAAGTTCCCACCGCTTGGTTTTTTTTTAAAAATCCAAGATGGCCGCGGCGTGAAATGGGCGTATGATTGCTGCTTCATCGAGTCCGGCCATAGTCGGATCTGACGAGACCGGGGCGCGAACCCCAGTCCCCAGTGGGCAACTGCATCAACACAAAGCCGATGCTTAGACCGCTACACCACCGCGGACTGGGACGCAATTTTTAAAAAGCCAGCGGATCTGTGGATGCAGAGGATGCAGCAAGGAGAGCTACACTATTGCATTGTATTGGTGAACCCACTCAGAGGATCTTTGCTAATCTTTTGGGAGTAAACGGTAGCACGTTTGTTCAGACAGTAGCTGCCCTTGACGCATACTTCACACCACGAAGAAATGTGGTTTTGTAAAGACACATGTTTAGACAGAGAGCTCAGTGCCCTGAGGAACCTATCGATGCCTTTGTTAATGCTTTGAGAGAACTAGTGAAATCATATGAATGTGGTACACTAGAAGACGACATGCTGAGGGATCAGATAATGGGAAAGTGTGCAATAAAAAGCCTGCAGGACAAATTATTGCAGGAGGAAGGGCTAACTTTAGAAAGAGCTCTCAAGGTCGCTAGACTTTCTGAAGCAGCACACACCGAGTCTAACGTGTTTTCAGAAAACAGTGGTGGCAGCAAGACTGGAGACAGTCATGTTAAGTTCACTAGAAATCTCTAGAAAAAGAAAACACCGGCCTTGAAAGATCGGATGAACACCAGGCGGTGGAATCCGAGAATAAAAGACATGAAAGAAACGGTAAATGAAAACACAAGGGAGAGGGTGATTAACTTACTCAAGAAGGTTGCACCGCAACGATGGGTGGGATAGTAGACACTGTTCATGGGGTGGGGAGAAAGGAGGGGAAGAGAACACGCCAGCTCATTATCCAACTTGTCAAACGTCAACACAGGGATGGGATTTGGGGAACGACGAACGAGTGGGAAATATGCAGGAAAGTGGGAGTTGGCTTTACTGAAGACTTAACCATGGCAGATAAACAGGCTAGAGACGCTCTACGGCCTCGGATACAAGGAGCGAGAAATGCCGGGAAGAAAGCATACGACCGGTTACTCTTTGGATTCATCGATGGGCAATGGATCTAGTTGACAGAGATGTAGTATAGCTGATCATACAGAGAGTTGATGAGATATCGTGAGAACAAGAGAACCGAGAACGACAGGGAACTGAGATGGTAGCTCAAAAGTGAATGCTCTGATTTGAACTGGTATATATGTTATTAAAGCAAGTTAAAAGAACCAAGGACTACTTCTTTAAACAACACAACATTTATGGCGACGAGGATGATCATTTGCTAATTTGCAACGAACTCAAAGGCAAGGAAGGACGACACGGAATTCACGTTCGCTTTGCCAGGAAAGTGCAAGTTTGGAACTGCTAGGCAAAGTGAGCTATAGGACAATTTAGCAGTCGATAGCCATAGATGGAGGACAGCAAGCCGCAGCCCCAGCCGCACCAGGACCCTCCTACCATGCTCAACTTGTCCAACCGACCCCACTGAACCTCAGAGCATCTGATTTATTCACGGAATACACGTTATGGAAGGACTCGTATAATTTCTTTGAAATCGTCAACGGAACTATTCATGTAAGGAGAGCTACTCTGTTGCACTGTCTTGGAGCGCCCACTCAGAGGAGTTTTGCTAATCTACCGGGAGAGAAAGGTACATATGCTCAGACTGTTGCAGCCCTAGATGCATATTTCACGCCACGGAGAAATTTGGTTTTGGAAAGACACAAATTTAGACAGAGAGCTCAGTTACCACACGAGTCTATAGATGCTTTTGTGAACGCATTAAGAGAACTGGCTAAATCATGCGACTTCGGCGCATTGGAAAATGATATGCTAAGAGATCAGACTGGGGAAAAATGTGCTATGAAAAAGCTGCGTGATAAATTGTTACTGGAGGAAGGACTGCTTTTAGACAAAGCACTGTCAATTGCGAGGGCTTTAGAAGCTGCACAAGCAGCATTAAAGTTGTTTTCTGGGAACAGTAGTTACAGGGCGAAAGTAAAACATGTGCACACGTGTTTCTCGCGCGCCGCAGCGCGAGAAGGAAGCAGACATGCTGACGGAGAACGACTCAACAGCGACACCCAGTGCTACAGATGTGGAATGGCAACTCACAAAGCAGTGGAATGTGGCGCCAAGACAGCAAATGTCTGTTCTGTAAGAAAATCTGACACTATGCGAGAGTGTGCAGAAAGAAAAACAGCGCACAATGGGAAAAGAACTGTGAATGAAATAAAGACAGAAATAAGGATAAGCAAAAGTCCAAATCCGGTAAGCCGGTTAGAGCAATATATGAGCCTTCTGACTCAGATTCAGATGAGTTTATTCATGCTGTCGATCCTGAAGGTACTGAGACAATAAGAGTAAATGGACTAAAGCTGAAAATAGTTATAGATACAGGAAATGGTAGAAACTTCATAGGAGAATATCTGTATAAGAGAGTGTTGTCCAATACAACAGAACTGAAGCCAACCAAGAAGCGATTCTATGCCTATGCCCAGACTACTCCACTTAAATGTGCAGGTTATTTTGAGGCAGAGTTGAGATGGCAAGACAAGGTCATAAAAGATGACATATCTGTGATAGAAGGAAATGTCGAGGCATTGCTGGGGAGGAAAACATGCTTCACTTTAAAGATACTGAATCCTGGGGTAAATGTGAACACAGTAGGCCAGACAAAGAGATTCAGTGAGTTAGCAAACGAATACCCATCACTCTTTAAATGACTAGGTCAAATGAAGGGTTACAGTCATAAAGTTAAAGTGGACAAGAAGGTCCCACCTGTAGCTCAGGGTTTAAAGAGAGTCCCTTATCCAATGATAGAAGCTGTAAACCAGGAACTAGACAAAATGCTTGAGAAATGAATAATACAGGAAGTGAATGAAGGATCAGAATGGGTTTCCAATATTCTAATCGTCCCAAAGACAGACACCAAAGAAGTGAGGCACCTTAGGGAAGTTAATCGTGCTGTGATCAGAGAAAGACATCTAGTACCAACTGTTGATAGCATCTTACAAGCAGTGCAGGGAGCAAAAGTGTTCGCCAAATTGGATGCACGTAAAGGATTTTGGCAGTGTGAGTTAGCCCCTGAATCAAGACACCTGAGCACGTTCATCACACACAGAAGGTGCTACCGTTTCAGAAAAGTCTCGTTTGGATTGTTGAGACTGAACAAAACTCTCAAGAATGGAATTCGAGCCTGTCTGGAGGAAGGGAAAACCTTCAGCACTGCACTCAGCCAAACTCCACCACAGGGGTGACACCGGCTCTGCTCATTATCGGGCGGGAACTAAAGCAACCACTGGACCACTTGAGAGTGGAGCCATCCACTGCACACGAGAGCCCAGGGCTCCAGAAAGCCAGAACTCAGGTCCGAAGCTCACAGGCCCGGATGAAACAGAGGTTCGATGCCTCCCGCCGACTATAGACTCCCTCTCTGTGTGTGGGGGACTGGGTCAGGATCAAACACGCCCACCGCTGAACAAGCTGGATGATGGGACCCGTTAGCATTCAAATCGCCTGCATAGGGTTGTAGCCCCTACAAACCCTGCATCATCCCTGTCCCCAGCTGCTGCTCTCAGTTGGCAGCCCAGACCGAAGGCAAACTAGGTTTGCTAACACAGACCCCAGACAATGAACAGCCTATGCACACTGAATAAAAAATTAAAATGCACCTGGCTACAGGTGAATCAGCCAAGTGACACTACCACCTTTTTTCCAGAAGGGGGCACCAAAGCCAACACAAACTCCTAGTAGTGTCTTGAAAGAGAGACTGACATGCCCTTTCTGAACACATTTTTTAACATTGGGAGTTTGAATCATAACCGAAAATAGGGGTGGTTTTGTGAATTCAAAGCTATTGGCTACTGTCTTCCTGGGTGGGTGGGGCTCGGTACCGCTCGTCACTTGCCGTAGAGAAAACGAGACATTCAGTGGCGCGAGGATTTGAATCACTGAGATATACAGATAGATAGATAGATAGATAGATAGATAGATAGATAGATAGATAGATAGATAGATAGATAGATAGATAGATAGATAGATAGATAGATAGATAGATAGCAATACGTTGTAGCAAGACCGATAATAAAGTCTCAGCAAAATAGCACAAACTCGAGCCAAGTAGCTAGCAGGAGGGGGGGAAAGAACCGCTTCTCCGTGGTTTTATAGTATCTCGATACGGACACGCCCTATATGCAAATTGACTGGTGTCACGGATCCACCGGCACATTTTGTCATTGGACACCATCTACAGCCAATCACAGATCTCTCTCGAGCGGCCGCAGACGCGCTGTTTTGGACACTGAATTTCTCCATGGTCACATTCCAACTCGGAACATGGCCTATCAATAGGAATCTTCAGATTTTGATGTCAGTATCACTTTAAATAAATAGCTTAAACTATTTATCGCAGTTCAAGCAGTCTTTTGCGATACGCATATCGCGCATGTTGACATCGCGATGAAGTTAAATGTTCAATATATTGTGCAGCCCTACATATGACTACAAAATAAAACACATTGTGGGAAAGTCTAATGGAGCAAACTCACTATCAAGACTACCCTTACCAGAAACACAAGAAAATGGGCATGTTGAACCATATGTGGACAAAGTGCTTTCAGTAACTATGCATGATTTGCAAGCTAAGACCCTTGAGGACGTTAAACTCCGGATGACAGAGGATCAAACACAAAACAGTTGACGACAATAGTGGAAACAGGAAAATGGCCGAACCCAATTCCAGAAGAACTACAGCCATACAATAGATGCTTGGGTGAGTTGTCGACATATGATGTCCTGACACTAAGAGGACACAGGACTGTGTTACCGAAACAGAAAGTGAAACAAGCACTGAAAATCGTACACGGAGCCACCAGGGAGTGGTCCGCACAAAACAGTATCTGAGGAGCAAATTCTATTGGCCCAATATGGACTTAGATGTTGAAAGACTGATCAGAAACTGCTCCACCTGTGTGCTCAACCAGCCGCTGGATGACGATCAACCTCTTCAACCACTTGAACTGCCACCCAGACCCTGGACTAAGTTAGGCGTTGACCTAGTAGGCCCCATAGAGAACTACATATTAACTCTAACTCACTATTATACTTCATACCCAGAGGCAATTGTCATAAATGAAAAATCTTCAGCCACAGTCATTCAGGAGTTGATGAAAATATTTGCTCCGTTTGGATATCCTCTAGAGGTTGTCTCAGACAATGGCAAGCAGTTTGTTGGACAGCTATTTGAATCTTTCCTAACAACGAGTGGAATCAAGCACATATGCGCATCACCGTATTATCCAGAATCAAATGGTAAAATAGATCAGTGTCACAGATACCCATCACGAGAAACACTAGCCAAGCTCATGTTTGGACGAGACATTCATACCAAGTTACCAAACCTGGTGGAAGAGGAGGAAAAGACAAAGGACATTCAAAAAACACCATCAAGGATACACAGACAAATTGAAAGACTATGCTGACAAGACACAACTTCAAAGTTGGAGACTTGGTGTACACTGCCAATACATATAATGGTAAACTGGATTCTAAATTAAGAGACACTCATTATGTACTCCTGAGAAACACCTCAGACTATTCGTCTGAACTTATAAACACCGAGGATGGATCCAGGATCACAAGGAATGTTAAACATCTTCGCCACACTCCCGTGGTAATGGACCTTGATGCTGCTGTGCCAGCAGAAGCACGTGAGGATGCCGGGGTTTTGGACATGCAGGATGTTCTGAGCTCTCCGGCAGCGTGCCCACAGGAAGCTGTATCGGCGCCAGATAATCAAAGTGTTACCAGAAGTGGCAGAATTATCAACAAGCCAGTCCGATACAGAGACACTTAGTTAAGATACACAGGAGAAAGAAACCGAATCTGTTTAAGTTAGCTTTTTTTTTTTTAAAAAAAGGTGGATTTATTGAATATTGAGATTTTAGATTGATTTGGAACATGTTGGAAATGTGTTGGTTTAAGAATATAGAAATGAGTTTAACAGAAATGTTCAAATATGTCTGTTTATGTTTGAGAATGGGGGAAAACAGACTAAGACATATCATTTATTATTCGTCATTAGTTTTGTTATGCTTATGTTAAAGTAAGGACAACTGTAACTCTAACGAAGGGAAAGATGTCGTATAGTTGTAGATATCGAGAGAACAGGGAGACAGGAAGTGAGGGGGGACGAGAGTGTACTGTTACCCTGTATCTCCTTTTAAGGTTCCTCCATTTCTTTTTGGCTTGCTCGCTCGACACAAGACGTTTTAGTTCCACTTCATTGAGAATTCTTCTGGGAAGAATCCACAATATTCCACAATAAAACAAGATGGAATTCTACAGAAATGGCTCTGTGATGGCCTGGCAGCCTGTCCAGGGTGTCTCCCCGCCTGCCGCCCAGTGACTGCTGGGGTAGACTCCAGCATCCCCGCGACCCTGAGAGCAGGATAAGCGGTTTGGATGATGGATGGATGGATGGATGGATGGATGGATACAGCTTTTATAAGATAAGCTGCAATGCATTTCGATGACCTCTATAGCCTATATTTCTTCATATTTCTGCATCATGATATGGCTGAATATTATTTCTGGCCTACATGATTCAAGTAACGCTTTAATGCAGTATCTGTTTTACATATCCACAAGTTTTTTTTTGTTTTTTTAGTCGACAATTGGAAAAAACTACAACGTTACATTCGCATTGCAAAGAATTGTGGGTAATTAAATCAGCGAAGTCCTGTGAAGTATGCGCCCCAAGCGGACTCTTTGGAAGTCTGCAGAAAGTCTGCTTGAGGCCCCTTGCGGCCCGGATGAAGTGTGGATTTGGACAAGCCTCAGCACGCGCAGACTTCCCCGGGAAGGCGCCCGCACAGACCGCAAATCTGCAAGTGCGGTGAAGTTCGTCTGAATTCAGCCAAAGCCTCCCAGTTGTGCTGAAAAGCGCAGAGTTGAATGTTTTTCACAGAACCTGGCTAGCGCAAACGGTTTATTTTTGTTGAGATGTTTAAATGATACATGTAGATTCAAGTGATTTTGATGAAATATAAATAGTGTAACGTGCATGGATAAGTAGACACGTTGGTCCTTGACTACCGGGTCGGACCCTTTAGTCGACTGGTTAACGCTGTCGCTTGCGGAGCGGGAGACACAGGTTCGCGTTCCGGCTGGGGCGACGGTCTCCCAGACTGCCCCCTGAAATTTGCTACGTTGGTGTCAGAAGTGGGAGGGAGCGACCGTAAGGCCATCGAAAGCGCATGCGCCCTGAGGCGTGAAAGAGCTGATATGCTTCCCGAAGGAGGGGGGTAGTGTAACGTGCATGGATAAGTAGACACGTTGGTCCTTGGCTAACGGGTCGGACCCTTTAGTCGACTGGTTAACGCTGTCGCTTGCGGAGCGGGAGACACAGGTACGCGTCCCGGCCATGGCGACGGTCTCCCAGACTGCCCCCCGAATTCGCTACATTGGTGTCAGAAGTGGGATGGAGTTACCGTAAGGCCATCGGAAGCGCTGATTTTCTTTTCATCTATTTTAGGCAGAGTCCATCCTTCACTTCCGTATATCATGACTGGCCATACGGCTGTTTGGAGTATCTTCATGTTCAGATTGGTTGAGATGGCGCCATCTTTCCAGAAGTTATTTAGTTGAATTCAAGATCTCTCTCTCTGTCAAGATCTCTCTCAAGATCTCGCTTTTTTTCTGACTATGATTTAAAGTTATTGCCTTTAACAGAAGTTATTTAAACAGGTACCGTTCGATGAAGAATTTGTCGCCTTTGTCGAGTTTGGACCGTTTGGTTAATGCAAATGTTTCGGCAATCTGTGGTACATAATCTAGCTGTATTTCAGGCAGGTTTGTGAACGACTGTGTAAACTCCACAGTCCGTCCGGAAGTTAGCATACCCTGCAAGGAGTCAGAACGGAAGTTCTCTGACGTCATGCGAAAAGGGCCTATTGTTCGCCTTCTCTGCTCTGCATGGCCCAAAAACAAACAAAAAAACGGGGCCACAACGAACTTTTTTTTTTATTGACAAGAATACAAACGATACAGGAACACTGTTCATATACAGACCAATCAACTATAAACAACATTACACCTTTACATCCGATGGTCCTAACAAAGGTAAATAAAGAAAATGAATGAACTGTAGTATTAACAATAATAATGATGATGCTGAACAAAATCAAAGCCCTTTTGCCAGGGGGTGAATTTACAGTGTAGATATAAGCGGTTTGGATAACGGAATGGATGGACAAGCATTATATGTTCTGACTGCTTTTCTGTTTGTGCTTCTGGAAATGGTAGAGATATATTTCTCCATTTCTATAATTAAAGCAGGAAAGAATGGCTTATTATTTAAAAATGTACTTTTATGGATGTGAAATTTTGCACAAAAAAAAAACCAAACCAAGATTTATTAAGTAAAACTTACTGTTACTTCCACTATTTGTGTCATGGAAACCAAACAATACATATTCCCATTTAAGGGAAAATGTATTACAGACTTTAGAGATAATAAAAGCATTTAGTTCCTTCCAAGGTTTTCTGGAAAAGGTGCAGTCCCAAAAATAAATGTGTGATCGTCTCAAATTGAGTTTTGCACAAAGAACAACAGGGGTTAATTGTTTTTACAAATCTTCTCTTCTCTTACTCGTTGGGGAAAACCTGGGCCACCACGAACATCGTTCACTTCCGGACAGCGTGATGGCGTCAGAGATACGCGTCCCGTTCTTAAAGCGACAGTAGCATAAATGTCGACATAACAGAAATAGGGCCTTGAATCGTGGTTTCCTAGTTCATAAGAACTTAAATGAATTTCTTTACATTCTACACTAATACTCCTTTACCACCGGGTTACATAAGCTATTGTGACGTGGTCAAATAGTGGACTTCTCAGCCAAGCTTTCAGAGTTAACCAGCAAGCTTTTAATGACCGCAAGCCAAGCCAGTCATAACAGACACGAGTTGGTATTGGTCTCAGCTCGTCTCCTTTTCTTGGCCACAGAAGCGAGCTTACCTCTTTGCCTCCTCTTTACCCTCATGGTGGGAAACAGCATGCTGCCTAATACAACTTCTCTCATAACATCCCCATTACCTTCCACCACATCCCCGCTATCTGCAACAGATATGCCCCTTTTTAACACGTTCAATATCCCACAACATAACCAAAACATTGACACTTCAGTGGCATCGTGGGTCATATGCAAATGAACCCCCTGACTTCGAGCAGGAGCGCTCCAGTAGAATTCGCCACATGATTCTCCATGACGGAACCGTTCGTCACACACGGTGCCACCAAGGACCGTCCGGAATTGGAAAAATCGAACGATATCTCTTATTTCTAAGTTTCCGGCAGTGATAAATGTTGCAATTTTGCCGGTTTTTTTCTTTAAAAAGAAAAACACACCTCTTTTGGGTCTCGGAAAGCTAAGATGAACGCGCATGAAGTAAATGCCGGGCCCTGAAAAATGTGTGATGTTTGAACCGTGGGTTGAAAGCGTCTCAAGCAGCAGGGAGAAATGAAAACGTGACCTATCATCTACCTACCGTGAGTAAGGAGAGACTAGCCTCAACGCACAACACACAACACACAACAATGCAAGTTTTTCTTTTTTTCTAAAACCCACATCGTCCAGCAAATCTACTCAAATCCTCTACCGAGACGTGGAGGAAAAGTGCTAAAAATGTGATGCTGTTTCCTGGTTTTAAACCCTCCCCACGAAAACAACACACGCACACACTCTCACGCACACACACACGTGCACACTTAAAAGCACAAACACAGATCAAAATAACACATCATGAAGTCTGGTGCTATTTTCATATGGCGAGGGTGCACTCAAACACAATTACACCCAGCATTATGGAGCAAAACACACCAGCCTTGTGCAAAAACACAATATAAGCCACAGATAAACAGCGTCGAGTTGGCCACAGCTTCCTTTCCGGCTGATGATGGAGGCACTTGACGTCAAGTCTGTTCTCAAAACCACTACAACCTGACTTCTGCTTTGCTTTTCCCAGCCTCCCTCTTCGGCAGCGGCATGGGCGGGTGGAGAAACATGCTATAAAGGTGCTATGGTAAAATGAAGAATTTAACAAACAAAACAAAACAAAAAGGAAAAACAAACAAACAAAACACCCCAATCACAACCCTCTTCTGGATTTTTCAAGAAACCCAAAGAAGTAGAAATGACAGGAATGAGGGTTAGAAAACAATTTGGGTGAACTTTTGGCAAATGAACCTACCATAATATGGGATAAACTTTGTTGACTTTAGAAACTATGCCAAAATAACAAATTCCAGTGAGGTGCACAGAGAGGTCAAAGCAATGATAATAACCATACTCGGTAGCAATACTAGGTGAATGAAGGCAGCTGGTTTTGAACTTGTTGGTTGTGCTGAACAAGACACACATCGTGCATGCTTTCACTAGTTTATCTAAACTATCTTCTGCTGATCTGAACATTCATCAAGGCCACACACATGCGAACACAAAGACACACACTTGCATGTGCTTGATCTGATTGTAGGTGCACCACAATGAGACAGGACCTGAGGCTCATGTAAACAAACCCATTGGTGTGTGTGTCTGTGTGTGTGTGCGTGTATGTGTTCTGGCCACCCAGCACTGTTACAAAACAGAAAACCATAACAAAGTTAAAGTGCCAATCTTGAAGAATACAGTTGCTTTCTTTTTTGGCATTCACTTCCCAGAAGTTATTTCAAAACCGCTGACTGGTTTGCCACAACACTGGAACCAAGCGGCAACCACCGGGACTGGAAGTTGAAGCCAATGCGGAAGTGCCTTAAATTGCAGTAACAAAATGGCCACCAGTCCGATGGAAGTCCATCCATCCATTATCCGAACCGCTTATCCTGCTCTCAGGGTTGCGGGGATGCTGCAGCCTATCCCGACAGTCATTGGGCGGCAGGCGGGGAGACACCCTGGACAGGCCGCCAGGCCATCACACAGGACACACACACACACATAGGGACAATTTAGTATGGCCGATACATGTCTTTGGACTGTGGGAGGAAACCGGAGCCGCCGGAGGAAACCCACGCAGAACATGCAAACTCCACACAGAGATGAACCGGGACGAACCCCAAGGTTGGACTACCCCGGGGCTCAAACCCAGGACCTTCTTGCTGTGAGGCGACCGCGCTAACCACCGTGCCGCCAGTCCGATGGAAGTAAATGAGAGAATTCCCAACCTTTACCTTCGAAGTCAATAAATTTAAGAAGTTGGTGCCTCAATCGCTAGTCCGTCACACAGTGTGATGGCGGTTATTTTGAAATTTTGTGTTCCATCACAGCCTGTAAGTTAGTAATTAAAATAAGGTAGGTTTTTGTGTGCCTATGCCATTTTTGTAATTTGTTTTAACAACCTTTGTTTTATAGAACGCTGAAGTCTATTTTGGTTGCTGTTGGTACAATGGCGCTAGCTATTCTGTCCCTCATATTATATTTTCATATTCATTAATTCATTTATTGCTAGAGTTCAAATAGATTTATCAAACGAGTGCTTTAATGCTCTACTCTGAGGTTATGTGTTTATTGCATGTAGCTTTACTATTTTGTTCCCAGTTCTGTGGTCAATACTCCCACCTAGTGGTAGAAAAACGTACATTACAAGTAAGTTGTGTTTTCGTAGCCATTTTGGTTAAAGAATTCAGCTAGTGATGCGTGCGTGTGTCTTTTCCTTCGTCTACTGTCCTTGACACGGGATAATCTGTAAATTCCCTGCTAGATAATGAAGTTTTATTATATGTTGTAGCTTTATTTAGATAAATGAAACGAGTTTCATCCTTTACCACTGCATTTACATCTTTGGATAGCATGAGCTAACTGATTGCTAACTTACCGTAACCTAGAATGCCATTAGATGTTAGCCGCGCGCATAGCAGAATTATGGCAGTTTTATCCCCTGCACGCTTCACACATGGCCGGATCTTGGGAGCGGATGATAGGAGTCACACGACGAATCCTAGATGCGATGCTACTACAACATATTACTACAGTGACATTCATGGCTGAGGTCACTGCAATAGTAAATGCACAGCCTCTCACAACAGTTTCCACAGATCCAGAACATCCTGCATTACATTACATTACAGTCATTTAGCCGACGCTTTTATCCAAAGCGACTTACAATAAGTGAATTTAACGTAGGAAATCAGGAGAACTACTAGTCATCAGAGGTCATAAGTGCATCTAAACAAGCATCTAAGAGCAAAACCAGTGCTAAAGTAAAAGTGCAAGAATGAGATTTTTGTTTTTAAAAGAGTGAATACAATAAGTGCTAGGAACAAGTAACAGGGTAGTAGTTCTTGAAGAGGTGAGTTTTCAACCTGCACTAAAAGATAGGCAGCGACCCCGCTGTCCTGACATCAGTGGGGAGTTCATTCCACCACTGTGGGGCCAGGACAGAAAAGAGCCGTGACCGGGTTGATCGGCAGCAAGGGCCTCTGAGCGATGGGGCAACCAGGCGTCCTGAGACAGCAGAGCAAAGTGGTCGGGCGGGGGTGTAGGGCTTGACCATGGCCTGGAGATAGGAAGGAGCTGTTCCTTTCAGTGCCCTGTAGGCTAGCACCAGAGTCTTAAACTGGATGTGAGCAGCTACTGGGAGCCAGCGTATGGACATGAGAAGGGGAGCTGTGTGGGAGAACTTAGGGTGGTT
The DNA here is from genome assembly GCF_029633865.1 of Lampris incognitus. Classification (NCBI taxonomy): domain Eukaryota; kingdom Metazoa; phylum Chordata; class Actinopteri; order Lampriformes; family Lampridae; genus Lampris; species Lampris incognitus. The sequence goes on along the minus strand of NC_079216.1, from coordinate 9,350,212 downwards.
GAACACCAGACGAGCTGCAGTTTTCTGAACAAGCTCCAGAGGTCTGATGGCCGACGCCGGGGCAGCAGCAAGGAGGGAGTTGCCGTAGTCCAGCCGGGAGATGACCAGAGCCTGGATGAGCACCTGTGCCATCTCGTCGGTGAGGAATGGGCGAATCCTCCTGATGTTATAGAGGAGAAATCTGCAGGAGCGAGCAACCGATGCAACGTTTGCAGCAAACGACAGTTGGTCGTCCAGGATCACACCCAGATTCCTCACAGTCCGAGTTGGCGTCACCACGGTGTTGTCAATGGTGATGGCCAGGTCTCGGTGAGGGCAACCTTTCCCCGGGAGGAACATCAGCTCTGTCTTGTCCAGACTGAGCTTCAGGTGGTATGTTGCAATGCACTCCGAGATGTCAGTCAAGCATGCAGCAATGCGTGTCTCTACTTGTGTGTCAGAGGGAGGAAAGCACAAGATCAGCTGGGTGTCATCGGCATGACAATGGTAAGAGAAGTCATGCGAACGAATAACAGAACCCAGGGATGTCGTGTACAGGGAGAAAAGGAGAGGACCCAGAACCGAACCCTGTGGAACACGTGTAGTCAGTCTGCGAGGCTCCGACACAGATCCCCTGCATGTCACCTGGTAGGAGCGACCTGTCAGGTAGGATGCAAACATTGAGAGTGCAGAGCCTGTGACACCCAGCCCATCGAGGGTAGAGAGGAGGATCTGGTGGTTCACTGTGTCGAACGCAGCTGACAGGTCCAGGAGTATCAGGACAGAGGAGAGAGAGTTTGTTCACACAGAGTGCAGCGATTCTGTCACTGCAAGGAGGGCCGTCTCTGTCGAGTGACCGACCCTGAACCCAGACTGGTTGGGGTCCAGGAGGTTGTTCTGGTGGAGGTGCAAAGAAAGATGGGTAAGACAGCACGTTCGAACGTTTTGAATAGAAAGGGTAGAAGGGAAACTTGTCTGTACTTTTTGACGTCAGATGGGTTAAGTTTGGGTTTCTTGAGAAGGGGGGTGACTCTAGCAGTCTTGAAGGCAAATGGAAAACACCCTGCCTGGAGGGAGGTGTTGATGAGATGGATTAGATAGGGAAGGAGTTCAGGTGCTATAGACTGAAGAAGAGGGGAGGGGACCGGGTCAAGGGAGCTTGTGGTGGGGCGACTGCATGTGATGAGGTTTAGAACCTCATCGGGGGAGAGGGGAGCGAGGTGGGATAGGGTGGGACATGGAGAGGTGAGGGTCGGTGGGGGCTGAAGAAGTGTAGAGAAGGTTTCAAAGAGTTTCTTAGGAGTAGAGGCAGAGGATTGGATTTTAGAGTGATAGAAGGCAGCCTTAGCAGCAGAAAGGGAGGAGGAGAAAGTTGAAAGAAGAGATTGGAAATTGAGAAGGTCATCTGGGAGTTTGCCTTTTCTCACCCCTGCCATGCTGCTCACCCAAAAGCTTGGCACACCACCAGTACCACCAGGCCAGTTTGAAAGCAGAGACCTATTCAGAGCACAGTGGCGACGTGCAGTACCTGGCCAATGTCTTCTGGGGGTGGTAGCAGAAAGAATACATCAGTGGGCTCCAAGATCATCGTAAATGGAGGACAGGGAGGTCTAATCTAAAAGTAGGAGACGTGGTCCTGCTGACAGATAGCCAAGAGAAAAGGAATGACTGGCCTGTCGGACTTGTTCCCAGCGAGGACGGCAGAGTCAGGAAGATAGAGGTCAGGGTTGACCGAAAGGGCGAGCAAAGACTTTACCTTTGGCCTATAAATGAAGCCATTCTGTTGGTGCCTAAGGACAATTCTTAAGAGACTCTAGACTCTTCATTTTTATGTCCTATAATATGGTGTGCTTAGGTTAGTTTGGCTTGACATCCTTAAGATGTCAGGCGGGGAGTATTCTGTCCCTCATATTCTATTTTAATATTCATTAGTTCATTTATTGATAGAGTTCAAATAGATTTAGCAAACGAGTGCTTTAACACTCTACCGGTGTCAGGAAACTGAGGTTATGTGTTTATTGCATGTAGCGTTACTATTTTGTTCCCAGTTCTGTGGTCAATACTCCCACCAAGTGGTAGAAAAACTTACATTACAAGTAATTTGTGTTTAGGTAGCCATTTTAGTTCGAGCATTAAGAGTGGACGGATAGTGATACGTGCATCTGTCTTTTCCTTCGTCTACTGCCGTCCAACCTGAGCCGTCCCTCTAACATACTTATTCCTAATCCTGTCTTTCTTCATCACTCCCAATGAAAATCTTAGCATCTTCAACTCTGCCACCTCCAGCTCTGCCTCCTAACTTTTCGTCAGTGCCACCGTCTCCAAACCATATAACATAGCTGGTCTCACTACCATCTTGTAAACCTTCCCTTTAACTCTTGCTGGTACCCTTCTGTTGCAAATCACTCCTGACACTCTTCTCCACTCACTCCACCCTGTCTGCACTCTCTTCTTCACCTCTCTTATACACACTACCTGTTACTTTGAACAGCTGACCACAAGTATTTAAACTCATATGCCTTCACCACCTCTACTCCTTGCATCCTCACCATTCCACTGTCCTCCCTCTCATTCACGCATAGGTATTCCGTCTTGCTCCTACTGACTTTCATTCCTCTTCTCTCCAGTGCATACCTCCACCTCTCCAGGCTCTCCTCAACCTGCTCCCTACTCTTACTACAGATCACAATGTCATCCGCGAACACCATAGTCCATGGAGACTCCTGCCTGAGTTCATTCGTCAACCATTGCAAACAAGAAAGGGCTCAGAGCCGATCCTTGATGTAATCCCACCTCCACCTTGAACCCATCTATCATTCCAACCACACACCTCACCACTGTCACATGCCCTCATACACATCCTGCACCACTCCTACATATACGTCTCTAACACTCCCAACTTCCTCATACAATACCATGCCTCCTCTCTTGGCACCCTGTTGTATGCTTTCTCTAAATCCACAAAGACACAATGTAACTCCTTCTAACCTTCTCTATACTTCTCCGTCAACATTCTCAAAGCAAACATTGCATCTGTAGAGCTCTTTCGTGGCATGAAACCATACTGCTGCTCACCAATTGTCACCTCTGCTCAACCTAGCTTCTATTAATCTTGCCCATATCTTCATGCTGTGGCTGATCAACTTTATACCTCTGTAGTTGGTACAGTTCTGCACATCGCCCTTACAGTTTCTTTCGACGGGCAGTCATTCAAATAAGTGCTTAACACTGTCAATAAATCCAACAATTTTGTACATAGTGTACAAAATAACGTACGTATACAGGTACGCTTTGTCATGTCCCTCTACCTAAGGCATGTATGTAAGTAACCTGATAACATTTATTTCAGCATCTCTGATATATTCTCTGCACCATTGCACTTTATCATCTCTTATTTCACCTGCATAAACCAATCCTTGTGTATATATCCGAAGATTGTTGTGTTGTAGTGTTGTAATTCTATGTTAATTACATTGAGAGAGCCATGAAATCGGAGTCAAATTCCATGTTTGTGCAAACGTACTTGGCCAATAAACATAATTCTGATTCCGATTATTCTTGAAAATCGGTACCAGTATGCTTCTTCACTCCTCATGCATCCTCTCACTTTCCAAGATTGTGTTAAACAATCTAGTTAAAAACTCAACTGACATCTCCTAAACACCTCTATGCCTCCACAGGTATGTCATCTGGACCAACCGCCTTTCCACTCTTCATCCTCTTCATAGCTGCCCTCACTTCAACCATGCTTGTCCACCACACTACTTGATTCACTATCCCCACCTTCCCTCTCTCTCATTTTCTTCATTCATCAGCCCTTCAAAGTACTCCTTCCACCTTCTCAACACAATGTCTCAACTCTCTTGTCAGCACATTTCCATCGCTATCCTTGATTGCCCTAACCTACTGCACATCCTTCCCAGCTCAGTCTCTCTGTCTAGCCAATTGGTACACGTCCTTTTCTCCTCCGTTAGTGTCTAACCTCTCATAAAACTCACCATACGCCTTTTCCTTTGCCTTTGCCACCTCTCTCTTTGCTTTACGCTGCATCTCCTTGTACTCTTGTCTCCTTTTTCATCTCTCTATCCCACTTCTTCTTTGCCAACCTCTTCCTCTGTATAATTTGCTGTACTTCCTAATTCCACCACCAAGTCTCCTTGTCTTCCTTCTCCTGTCCAGATGACACACTAAGTACCTTCCTAGCTGTCTCCCTCACTATTTCTGCAGTGGTTGCCCAGCCATCAGGCAACTCTTCACTGCCACCCAGTGCCTGTCTTAACTCCTCCCTGAACTCCACACAACAGTCTTCCTTCTTCAACCTCTACCATTTGATCCTCGACTCTGCCTTCATTCTCTTCCTCTTCTTTGTCTCCAAAGTCATCCTACAGACCACCATCCGATGCTGCGTAGCTACATTCTCCCTTGTCACCACATTGCAGTCTCCAATCCCTTTCAGATCACGCCTCCTACATAAGATATAGTCCACCTGTGTGCACTTTCTTCCACTCTTATACGTCACCCTGTGTTCCCCCTCTTCTTGAAATATTTATTCACCACAGCCATTTTCATCCTTTTCGCAAAATCCATTTTGAGAGGTAGTCTACTATCAAGAGTAATGACTGACCTTCTATTTCAAAGATGTCACCCGCAACTTTGAGCCAAGGAAGCTCAGGGATGTTATGTGAAATCAGTGGCTCCTTCTGGTTTCTGGGCTGGAACTGCTGGCACGTCCCACAAGTCTCAACCATTTGTTCTATGTCTCTTGTCATTCCTGGCCAGTACCAATGCTTTCTGGTCAACTCTTTAGTCCGCTGCATCCCTTGATGAGCTACATGTAGCATTTCTGTTCTCATTGTGCTTGGGAGGATTATCCTGTCTCCAGCGAACATTAATCCTTCTCTCACAGCCACTGTGTGTCTGATAGGCCAGTATAGTCTCAGTCTTAAGTCTGCCTGCTTCCTGTGTTGGGACCAATCATCTCTGTGTATGACTTGCAACAGCTGAAGTGTTTCATCTTTCTTTGTTTCACCCTTGTGCTGCTCTAGAGTCTCTGTACTCAAGGCATCTGTGGGCTCCAAAGCAGAGACAACATTCTCGTCCATGATGTCATCTGCTGACGTGTGCTGTTCTTGTATTACAGCTAGTGAGAGTGTGTCTGCGATCAGCAGATCTTTACCTGGTGTGTAGGTGACATTTAAATCATATCGCTGCAGCTGAAGCAGCATTCTCTGCAGTCTGGAAGGAGCTGTTCCAAGTGGCTTTCTCAGTATGTTTTCCAATGGTTTGTGGTCTGACTGAACATTCACCCTCACCCCATATACATACTGGTGGAATGTTTTGACAGAAGACAATGGCTAAGAGTTCCTTCTCAATTTGTGCATACTTCTTTTCTGACTCAGTCAGTGCCCTTGATGCATAGGCTATTGGGTGGCCCTCTTGTAAGAGACATGTCCCCAGGCCATCTTTAGATGCATCAGCCTGTATTAGGAGCTGTTTCTTTGGATCAAATAACCTGAGCACGGGAGCATTTGTGAGGGCATATTTTAGTTGAGTGCATCATCATGTTCATGTTGCCACTGCCACACATTGTCCTTCCGTAGCAGCTGTCTTAGTGGCGCTGTTATGGTGGCCTCACCAGGGATATACTGTGCTAGGTATTTTATCATGCCAAGCACTCACTGTAGTCCTGTTTTGTCAGTAGGTGGCGGCATCTCAGCAATGGCCTTAACTTTTGCTTCATCTGCCTTAACTCCCTCTGCAGTGACAATGTGGCCCATTTAGTTTACATTGCTCACCTTATACTGTATTTTCTCATTGTTGAATTTCATGTTGGCCCCCTTCCCTCTGGCCATCACCTTCTGTATTATCTCATCATGTTCTTTCTCTGTAGATGCAGCGATGATCATGTCATCAGCTATGATGTGAACTCCTTGGATGTCTGCGAATGTTTCACAGTTACGTTGCTGCAACACTTCACTTGCTGAGTTTATTCCAGATGGTAGGCATTGTAACCGATATCTCCCCCATGGTGTGTTAAATGTGCACAGTAGCGATGACTCCTTGTCTAGTTTTACTTGCCAGTAGCCATCCTTTTCGTCGAGCACTGCGAATATTTTCTTACCAGCAAGTTTGCTCCAAACTTCATCAGTTGTAGAAATTGCTGTCTTAGTATTGCTTTGTTCAAATTACTTGGGTGCAAGCAAACCCGTAACTTCTTTTTGTCCTTCTTTTAAGTGACAACAAGGTTATTCACCCATGGTGTTGGTTCAGTTACCTGTGCAATCACATCAGCTTGTAACTGATCATTAAGAGTGGCTTTGAGTCTGTCCATTACTGCCAATGGTATTTTTCTGCAGACATGTATGACTGTTGTAGCTTTGGGGTCCGTGTGGATGTGATACTCTCCAGAGAACTCCCCCAGAACTTCAAAGACAGTTGGGCGCTGAGCTATCAGCTGCTCTTTTGTTGTTAGATGTTTCACATCTAGTGTGTCAATGGCCACCCTTTTTACTAGATGCAAAACTTCATACGCCTCCCTCCCTAGGATGGGTATGGAGGAGTGCCTGGATACATAAAATGGTAGACTCACTTGAGCCTTGGGTGTGGAGCACTTGAGAGTGAGTTTCCCTTCTGGCCTCAGTCTCATCCCTCCATATGCTACCAGCACTGTTCTTGTGGGCTGTAGTAGTAGGTGTGTTCTCCATTCATGCCTCGGCTTCCTTTTCATGGATGTAAGCATCTTCAGGGACAGGACATTGGCCTCTGCTCCTGTATCCAACTTGAACTTAACAGACATATTCCCTACATTTATCTCAGAGTACCACGTTTTGTCATCTTCAGGGTCTAGCTGATTAATGTTCACTGTTTCAATAAACAAGGCATCTATTTCAGGATTCACTTCATGTACTGTCTTTCCATGTTGTGCTTTGCCTGACATCCACATCTTCGCATAGTGGTTCTGCTTTCCACACTTTCGGCAGGATGCACCATATGCTGGACATGGCCTTAGCTTGTGTTATTTTCCACATTTCCTGCATGTGCTCCCTTGTCCCTTGTTCTGTGTGTATTGAACTGGCCGTTTTTGTCCTTTATTCCATGGTTGACTGTCCTTTTGTTCTCTGTTTTTATGCACTGCATGTACAGCTCTCTCCAGGGACGCTGCACCCATTGATTGTATTTGTGCTTTAGCAGTCTCAGCAGCACGACACGTGTCTCAGGCCTTTTCTAGTGTAAGTTATCTTAAAAGTCTCTCTTTCAGGCGCTGGTCGTTCATACTGAAGACAACCTTGTCTCTGATCACGTCATTTTCTGAGACGCCAAATTCAGTCTTTACTCGTTTGCCTGAGCTCTGTCACATATTTCTCTGTCGTGATAAATTCTGACACAGGGTGGACCCAAAACTGATGTCTTTCGAACACTGTTTTTCTTAATTTCTTCAACAGTCTCTTCTTCATCATAGTCAACATCACGTGTATTATACACTTCGAGAGTTTCCTCGCCTAATGCGTGCAGTACAATGGCTACTTTTACCTTTCCTTCCTTACGATCTGCACCACTCATGGTCATGTAGTACATTTGGAAGCGCTGCTCCCATCCTCTCCAATTTTCTCCCAAGTTGCCCGTCAGCACTAGCGGCGACGGTAACGTAAACGGGCCCGTCTCCACCTTTCGTTGTCTGTACACCGTACGCGCTAGCTTAGCTTTTAGCTAGCAGGAGAACTCCGTTCTCTCGACTCAACTGCGGCAAAACGACGATCTGGACCGACTTCTGACACCATGTTATGGTTTCACATGACCGGAAGACTCGACTTACTTGACTTTGACTGCATGAGGTGACTTTATTAATGACAACCCGTACTACACACACACACACACACACTGAACGCATGGCCGGACAAATCACTAAGAGTTACTCATTACACTACATCACCTTACTCATTTAGCCGACGCCTTTATCCTAAGCGACTTACAATAAGTGCATTTATCGTAGGAAAACAGAGCTACTAGTCATCAGAGGTCATAAGCGCATCTTCTCTCTGAACAAGCATCTAAGAGCAAAACCAGTGTAAGCGGTTATTTTCTTGCCCGGTGCGGGATCGATACGGGATGTACTGCACTACAAGGCGACATCACTAACCGCTCGGCTAAAGGGTCAGACCTGTTAGCTAGGGGCTAACGGGTCTTATTAGTAGTTTAAAGTCGTCACCCTCTACCGGAAGCGCGCCCTCGCGCTTTGTTATTCCCGCGCTCCGAAGAGACTTCTGAGGATCTGCACACTTCCGGATCCCGCCGCTGCCACCAATGTAACCGGTTATTTTCTTGCCCGGTGCGGGATTCGATACGGGGTGTACTGCACCACAAGGCGACGTCACTAACCGCTCGGCTAAAGGGTCAGACCCTGTTTCTTGCTACAAATAGGGTAGTACGCCACCTCCATCCACATCATCAACTTCCGGATTAGTATCAGCGCGCGGCACAATATACCACACCAACATGCCCATTGAAGTCCGATCCCATCACCACTCTCTCCTCCTTGGGTACCCTCTCCACCGCTTCATCCAACCCAGCCCAGAATTCTTCTTTCTCTTCCCTCTCACACCCAACTTTGCGGGGCATATGCGCCGATAACATTCAGCGACACACCTTCGATTTCCAGCTTCAACACACTCTTTTCGCACACTTCCTTCAGAATGACCCCTACCCCATTTCTCCCCCCATTCCCGCCGTGGTAGAAGAGTTTGAACCCACCTCCTATACTCCTGGCATTGCTCCCCTTCCACCTGGTCTCTTGCACACACGGTATACCTACCTTCCTTCTCTCCATGATGTCAGCCAGCTCCCTCCCTTTACCAGCCACAGTGCCAACATTCAAAGTTCCGATTCTCACCTCCACAATCTTATCCTTCCTCCTCCTCCTCCTCCTCCCGCGGTCACCCTCTCCTTCTCCTTCGCCCAGCGGCAGTATAGTTTCCACCGGCACCTTGCTGGCCGACAGTAGCCGTGGCGGTCGTTGGTAACCTGGGCCTCGACCGATCCGGTATGGAAATCTGATTCATGAGTCCACATATTTGATTTGGCAAAGACTTTACGACGCAACCCTTCCCATTTAGCCGGGCTTGGGACCAGCGCTAAGAACGCACTGGCTTGAGCGTCCGCAGTGGCTGGACCAACCGATGCTGGGCGATGTAAACACGTCACTTCCTGCGCGACGCTTAGGATTTTTGGCGGGAATGTCGCCACAAACACATTATTATCCGAACTGCATATCCTGCTCTCGGGGATGCTGGAGGAGCCTATCCCAGCAGTCACTGGGCGGCAGGCGGGGGACACACCCGGGACGGACTGCCAGGCCATCACACAGGGCCGAGACACACACACACACACACACACACACACACACACACACTATGTGAAAATCTTCCAGGTTGTTACTTTAAGAGACTGTCACCGGCAAGGGCGAGGGCACCGATCACACCTATATATTCATCATACAGAGACGAGGGTCAAGGCCTTAAGGCCGCATGGCTGACTTGACAGTTCACGACCTGTCAAAACCACCGAGGCTCGTTCTTTAAACGAGGTAAAGCAGCTGGCCAGTCAACGTAAAGAGAGATGAATATCTGACCCATTATGCAATGACAAATGGAATAGACAGGTTATCCCGGGGAGTCTTAATACCATATGTATAGGGCTGAACGATACTGGGAACAATATCAACAACAGTTACACACTCACATCATCATCATCATCATCATCATCATCAATACAGATGCAGGAAAAACAAGTTTTAATAGATAGCAGTACAAGCCTGTTTCGTGCATCGCGCACTCATCAGCCGCTAATATTCCGCTCCTCATTAGTTGAGCCCTTCTGTCAATGTAGCGTGGTTAAAAACGTCATAACCAAAAATGTTTTATAAAATTACACAAGGTATCACCACATGATTATTATTATTATGATTATGATTATTATTTTCATTGCCAACGTTGTTATTTTATTTTATTATATCATCAGGAAACGCTTATAGTAGCCCCTCCCTGTTGTGACCCCATTTCCTGTTAGTAGCCCCTCCCCGTTGTGACGCCATTTCCTGTTAGTAGCCCCGCCCCGTTGTGACGCCATTTCCTGTTAGCAGCCCCTCCCCGTTGTGACGCCATTTCCTTTTAGTAGCCCCTCCCTGTTGTGACGCCATTTCCTGTTAGTAGCCCCTCCCCGTTGTGATGCCATTTCCTGTTAGTAGCTCCAAAACGTATGTTCCCCCTGACTTCTGCCTCTTTCCCGCTGTAGGAAGAGGTATGTGTTCATTTTGTCTGCCCCTGTAATGTATTTTATCCAGTCCTAATGTGTCTCATGTGGGTCCCAATTCTTGCGTAGGCTACAGCAGGAGCTGATCTGACGTTTTCTGAAACCTGTCCTGTTTTGTTTATGTGCGACAGGATACAGATCCCATGCATGAGAGAAGTTGTCCTGTCTTTCCTACACAACGCAACAGAAACACTATATATATATATACTTTTTTGCGACCTGAATTACAATATTGAAGAATAAAAAAAGAAGTAATGTAATTTCAAAACATTTATGCAGCGTTTAACTTTCAGAAGGTCCCTCTGCAAAGGATTCGATGGCACGAGCAAGGACTCAGGTGGTTTTAGAGGAGAAATAAGGCGGCTGTGCATGAAGCCATTCAATCAGACTAAATCATATTACTCGGCAGATGCGCTAGAATATTCGTTTCTTTGAGAGTAGTGGTGAAAAAAAAAACAGACCTGGTTAGACTTCATTTTCTATCATGCAACTGAGAGTTTTAGCCTAACGTGACTGATGGGCCCGATTTGCCTTAAACTGCATCCCGTGCCACGTGACTCGTGCACGGGCGTCTATGTGGATCCTGAAATGACGCGGCTCAGCCCTGCTGCCAAGTCATGGCGTTAGGCAGGCGGCGAGAGAAACCTGTTGACAGACAGGAATGAGACGACGGGGACCACGTGACACGCTCCCGGTACTCCGGGCTCTCCTTGGCGGACCGAGGCGGTCCTGCAGTCCACGTCACACGTCTCTTGTTTTGCAGGGGTGATCGTTTAAAGACGCTGAGGGGCAGGTACCCGTGTGACGCTGACATTAAAGCCCAGGCGGAGCCTTTAATCTTCGGCTGCCCCGAACTTGAGCCGGCTCTAATCTCGGCCGTGGGTTGGGTGGGTTGTGGAGAAATCCCTGCAGGGCTGCGTTTTGGCTCTGTGTCGATATGAGACCCTCTCCCGAAAACCTTCCGGTCCGTGTGGGCTCTGACACTGGCTTTGCCACCCAGTGCCCATAATCCTTTTTCTATCTCGAGCGTGCGCGCGCGTTTTAATATGCGAATCCCACCAAATTCCTTGTTTGTGCAAACATACTGTATGAACAATGAGATATGAATTGAGGCCAGAGAGATCAGGAAACTCCCATTATAAAGCAACGGTGGTTACGTTGTTGTCTAACGCGTGGAAATGCAGGCTTGTGAGCCGAACGACGTTGGGATAAATCCCCGGATAATAACTGCCACGGTGCTGTTGAGCAAGGCACTCAGATTCAATTCCGTAACAACCGGAGGGCGCTCTCTCAGTAGAACTCTGACGTCACGACACATTAAATATAATACAGGAAAATGCACAGACAGTACAGCAATATAAAGACTGCAGAGACCGCTGTGGCTGTTGCACCTAGAAAAGCGCAATATAAAACGCAACTTGACCGACTGATTGCAAATAAATAAATAAATAAAAACGACCCGTTGTCGGTACAAAAAAACGTCTGCATTGCTAATCAGGGCTTGCTGCGCAGCATAAAGATAAATCGGTATCACTTAAAGAGCGCGTTTCAGTGTTGACCCCAACTTTCACGCATGCGCAGGTATACTGGCCTTTGCTGAAACCGTCCCAGTCTTCGTACCTCTGGGAACAGCGGCGCGTTTCTGTTTGCCACCATGTGACTCGTGACGGCTTGTCGTATTATATCGCGAAACAGCCCATGTGACCGTGACAAAGCCAGAATATCGTCATCAACAACAATAACACTTTCCAAACAGCAACCACCGAACAGCAGAACCGCGTCTGACTCCTGAGGTTTGCTACGACCCGGTGGCATCAACAGAGGTGTCTAGCGTGCGGCCTACGCACATGTTATGATTACCTCTTTGCACCCGAAAACCCCCGTTTTGTGTACCAAGCCGAATTTGTGAAAACACTGATTTTAATTGTTTTTTTTTTACTCCCGAAACGTATGTCAAGAAATATATATTTGAACAAGTATATAGAAATGTATATAAAAGGTAAAGAACGTCCATTATAACGCGCACATTTGAACCCCGACGTTTATATGGGCCCACCTCTGTCAACCGCCTCGTTGCAGCCGAGCATGAAGTGTTTCTGCGGGTGAAGAGTAAGAAGCGACTTCCAATGGAAACCCCTCACAACTTAAACGGGGAAACTTCCCTGTGCGCATTAGAAGCCCGAGGCGTGTGTTCCGGGAAACGCATGGCGGATTTCGACGAAAAAAAACCGTGCGCATATAGAAACGCGCGTAGGAAATGTATATTGGGGCTTGTGACGTCACGCACCGTCTAGTTTTACCGACGCGCGGGGGGGGGGGACGGGACGACGCTGGCCGTGCGTGCGCAGCATGACTGACCATCTCTCCGGACCCCCAACAATTCTCAACTACTCTGCGGGCCGACGAGTAAACGGCTATTTTTTTTAAAAAAAATGCGTACCTTCAGAGGGGAACTGACCTTCATCGGTGCGGTGAACTTCGCGAGAGAAGCGGGAGGGAGGGGGGGGGGAACCCCCACGAGAGCAACAGGACAAGACGGTCTGGGCGCGCGTCCGTTCCGGACTCTTCCCCGCTGAAAAACATTCCGCCTGCGCAGCATCACAGGGGACGCCAAAAGGCTCGGGACGCGCCGAAGTGAGCGACGTCAGACCGAATCAGTCGATCGGAAATCAAACGCAGCAGCGGCTCCTCGCCTTGGCTCTCCGGGACCCCCCCCCCCCCAAAAAAACCCGACGCTAATTAGCAGACGCGAGAAGGGGGGGGTCGATAAAGCGACACTTGACGCCGTAACGTGGAGCGGCGACTCCTCGCCTTGGCTCTCCGGGACCCCCCCCCAAAAAAACCCGTCGCTAATTAGCAGTCGCGAGAAGAGGGGGGGTGTGGGTTCGATAAAGCGACACTTGACGCCGTAACGTGGAGCGGCGCCGCCGAGGGCTCCGCGACAGGTGCGTCTCGCGTCCCCGCCGCCGCCGCGCGGGGGGGTGCGCGTGTACGAGAACGCGCGGACGGGTAGAGGGCTCGAGAAAAGAAAAGAGTTTTGTTTGGTTTCTTTGTTTCTTTTTTTGCGGGACTTTTACGGAAGAACAGGCGGCGGAAACAGACGGACGACGACGACTCGTCTCGTAAAAAACGATCCCATTCGCTTTCAGCCAGATCAGCAGAAACGGCACAGGTGACGTGGGGACAAGCGACGCGGTGTTCAACACAGGCCCGTCCCGTTTCTTGTCTTTTGCTTTTCACTTTAGGGTGATGCTGACTTGTAGTTTTCTGTCATATTTGTCGTTTTACTCCGACATACTCTTAACGTCGATTAAACCTCTCTGGCGTTTTTAGGCTGCCGTCTTCGGCCGAGAGTTAGATTCCACCGCTTCTCTCGTCCACTAGAGGGCAGCAGCTGGAAGTCTTTGCCGTGACGCTGGTTTAAACGCATCAGAGGCGCCATCGAGCTACGCAGCACAATAACCCCCCCTCCCCCCCCAGTATAATTTATTTCACCACATTTCAGCCAGAAAATTGGTTCCAGGGAATTGTTTATTAAGAATACAGAAACCCCCAAAGGTGTGTTTTGTGGTGCACATTTGTTTACACTGAGAAGAGCTCATCCACGCAGCCGAGATCTTTATCCTGTGCCCTCAAAGCGTTAAGGCACAGGTGTACATCGTTTTTAGGCAATACAGAAAAGAAAAATGAATTTTGACACATATGTTACACAGATAAGCTTGATGATTTTCTGTTAAAATGGAAAAAAAATCAAACCCGCTTTGGTTATGTTGCCTCTTGACCCACATTTGAGCAGCAGAAATTATCCCTTTCCTATTGCACTGGTATTGGCACTAATATGTCAGGAAACTTTGTACTTCCCCTACTGAAAACACCCTGTACCTACAGCGTCTCCACTAGTGTTCCTAGTATCAGGTCAGATGTGACGACCAGACTATCAAACGAGATGGCCTGATCGACTAAGTTTTTCTACAAAGAAGAATTAACAGACTTAAGAACTGAAGCTGTGCTCTCCCGCATCATCCGCCTTCCTGTCTGAACTGGACAGTTTGAATGGTCTGTGTCTTATGCTGCATTCACATGGAATCTGAGAGATGGTAAATTCTGTCATGGAGGACAGTAAAAAGTTAAAATATTTTCACTTTGGACGGCAGTGCCATCTGCCGTTGCCATTGTTGGCATAATTTGCCAGTGTCATCTGATTTTTACCGTCCTGGTCTCATCCACAATAATGACTTCTGGTTTGCAGTCTGCCATTTAACGGATTCCATGTGAATGCAGCGTTATGGTGAGTTTCATCCCGCTCCACTTTGGTGTGACAGTGATCCGTGTCAGTGAAATAAGAGGGTGGTTTGTCCATCAAGACGACCACATTAGCCTCCAGTTCTCAGCTTATTCTGGAAATATAAGAGAGAGAAGAGTTAGAATTTTTTTGCAATGATTCAAAGGCAACGATTTTCCATCGTTTTATAACATTCAGATACTTAACTATTTCCAGACCTTGCACTGTGTTGTTCCTACTCATACGCTGTAAGCCACAAGTACACAAATTTTATTTTTACTCATTTTTTAAAATATTTCTATAATAAACACATTTCTGCTGGTGCAGCAAATCAGTCACCTCATGGGGTTCATTAAAGTGCATCTAACTGAGGATAACTGGTGACAGGGTGGCCTTGCAACCCAGACTAATCTTGTGAAATCGAACACAATGATCTCTCGGGAAGATTGGACCTGGCCTCCCACTATTAAGGAATTAAAAAAACAGGGATGTCCAATGACAGCTTAGGAAACGGAGCCAAGGTTACTGTGTAGTTAGGACACAATGCAACACAATTGTAAATGAAAATGGCTGTCGTGAGAAGGTCAAGGACATCAACAACCGAGTCATAATCACAAAGTTCACAACTTGCAAGTGCTTCTGCTGTTAACATGAAAATCTGTGCATGCAATAAGATTTATAACTTTTTTCTTTGCTGCTGTTATCATTTAAAATTCAGCTGTGTCGCGTTTCAACTTTGTCAGTCCCATCAGCCTCCGAAGCTGTGATTGAGCCGGCTGGCTTTTTAGCCAGTGTATGACTTGATATTTCACTTTCAGTCCACCCGCGATTCATTTGAAACTCTCACAGAGTTGAAAGCCAGACTAATCTCAGGCTAGTTGATGATAGACTCCTCAAAACTGTTCTGGCTCGCAGGGAAAAGCAAGCAATCTCTGGACGCTAACAAACAAAGTAAGATGAAGAAGCTGAAGAGACCGGAGGTCCCACCTGCTTGGCGTCGTCCACACACTGCATGTAGGCCGAGGCGATGCGTGAGCAGGACAGAGTCTTGCCGGTATTCTCTCTGTAACACTTCAAGATCTGACTCTGTAGGTCACCACATATTGGGCTGATATCATAACGTCTGCATGAAGAGATATGAGGAGAAAAAGATATTAAACCAGACTGAATCACAAGGTTATCAGGGCTCTTGTGCCCTTACAGAGAGAGCTTTACAGTCCACAGCTAGATTATCATATTTTGCATCGTTTGCATTTTCTTTTTGTGCTGTATGCAGTTTTGCTTCTCAAATACAGTGATTCTGAACTTGCCTGAAGCGTCGGTGTGCCTCCTCCTTCCCTTTCTGGTAGCTCTCAGTAGTGGCTTTGTAGAACTGAGCGCTCTGTGTCAGACAGAGAGAAAACATAAAGATGGATGAGTTGGCATCCATGCTATGGGGATGAGTGTTTGATTTGGTAATAGCCTTTTCTTGCTCTGGTTGAGTGGCAGGGTCAGTTTGCCGGTGCACCGCCCCCTGGAGTGGACGGATGGTAAGTACGTTACACTCAAGGACACTTGACAGGCATGACCGCATGAAGCAATCTTAAGTGGTGCTCAAGGGGATGATCTCACTAACCACTAAGCCGTCCTGCCTCATAGGCACAGTGGTCAGAAATGGATAAAGATTGAAGGATAATTCGTGTTTTTTTTTCTCACCCTAAAAACCTGGGTCCTGTTGTCGTAGTTTTTTTTTTTTTCCTCCATCGTTCCTATTGGTTATGATGTCATTCTACTCACCGGCTTCGTTTGGAGATCCTGGATATGGGACCACTGTGCCTTGTAAAGGTATCTTATGAGGCAGTTGAACATGAGCGTCAGACACGTTTAAACGAGTCCAATTTAACCCAGTTATCTCAACCATGTATTTGGAAGTGAAAACTAAAGTGCCAAGTTAAAAATTATCATTCAAAATATCCAATATTATCAATAGTGGATCACATTGCTGACCTACTTCCTGGTTCAACTTGCTGGGATGAGCAGCCTATACTTAGCCTAGGTAGTAGTAACCATCCACAAACTACCTGGCTAGCGTAATCGAGAAGCCATAGTTGATGGACAATCATACACGCTCCGAGACACTGGGTTTTTTTGGTTGTTGAAAGGACAGATTTAAAAATGTGTTACACCATAAGATGCCAAAATCTCCAAAATAAAGCCAGCGTGTAAAATGATATCATAACCATTATGCCCAATGGCAAAACTGCAGAAAATTGGATCCAGGTTGTAAAAAAGAAAAAAAAAATCCCTACATTTTCCTGTTCGTAGTTAGAATGGGGGGACATTAACCAAGACGTCACCTACCTTTGCTTCAAGTTTTGCCAGATGGTCTCTAAAGAGAACGTCCTGTTTCTTCAGCTTTTTCTCCATCTCGTCCAGTTTATGGGCCTGAGGATGGAAGCAAATAATGTCTTTGAAACAAACGTCCAAGACGGAAGGTCCCCCACAGCGGGGATGATATCAGAGCACCTCAGTTAAACCTCGGTTCACCGTGAACATTACGTCATAACAGCAACTTGTTTCATCCAACAAAACCCTGAAGACCACGTATATGAGACAGTACACTGAGGTACGCACACTGAAGGCAACTGATTTGGGTAACTGCTTAAATAAAGCATGTGAAAGTGAAAAGAGTAAGCCGTGCATGTAGGAACATTCTCCTATCTTACCTTAAGCTCCATCCACTGAAACACCGCGACAGGGCAAGAGAGAAAGAGGAGGTGCAGTGAGAAAGGGAGAGAATCTCGTCATTATAGGAAACAGAAAATCAAAAAACCCCTCCCTCGAAAAAGAAACCGGTCTCCTTCGGAAGAGGCAAGCTCACGGAGGCTTTAGAAAGCTTGGGGGGGCTCAATCGTTCACGCCGGGGGAGTAGGGAGAGCAAATCCTAAGTGACCAATGGCTGATCCAGTCTAGGAAAGCTCTACGGGATAGTCAAGCTGATTAGACACAAGGGTAAGCAGGGGTTGTCCTTATTAAGTCAAACTTAAAAGCACAACTTGGAAATACCGAGCACAGTAAATGCCAAGATGTAAAATACAAGCCGACACACATACTCAATATGTCAAAACCTGACCTTAACGAAGGGAAGTCATATAATCTAGTGTCTATGATCGCCAGGTATAACAAGTCAACATTATTTATTTGTATGGCCCCAAACCACAGTCAACTACAAAACTATTAATATCTAAAAACAACTAATTAACAACGCCACTCCTCTGTGAGACAGACTACGATCGAACCAAACTCAATGTCGAGCAATAGTTTTGAGTCACCCGAGTAATGTCCATTTCATAAGACGAGCGAATGATTAAAACAAAGACTCTAAGTCTCCATCACATTTTTTCCCCCAGAGGTTTTACACCCTTTGTTCTCCCCAATTGTACTTGGCCGATTACCCCACTCTTCCGGGGCCGTCCCGGTCGCTTGCTCCACCCGCTGTGCCGATCCTGGGAGGGCTGCAGACTACCACACGCCTCCTCCCATACATGTGGAGTCGCCAGCCGCTTCTTTTCACCCGACAGTGAGGAGTTTCACCAGGGAGACGTAGCACGCGGGAGGATCATGCTATTCCCCCCAGTTCCCCATACAGGCGCCCCGACCAACCAGAGGAGGTGCCAGTGCAGCGAGCAGGACACATACCCACGTCCGGCTCCCCACCCGCAGACACGGCCAATTGTGTCTGTAGGGACGCCCGACCAAGCCGGAGGCAACACGGGGATTTGAACCGGCGATCCCCGTGTAGGTAGGCAACGGAATAGACCGCCAAGCCACCCGGACGCCCAACTCCCATCAAATTTTAAGAGACTTTTGAAAAGTTGAAAAGAAACTTCTGTTTCCGAAGCTCTTAATCTCATAAGCTCCTTATCCGCACGACAACTTCTCCAACCCCAACCGAGCGCGAAGGTGTTAATGGGATATTTTTTTTAGATGTTCGAGCGTTCAGAATTTCCCGCGTGCAACTTGGCGAGAAAAAAAACCCTGACGGAAACGCAGCAACCGTCAATTTCAGGCGACGCGTCTTACGTAGAGTTGAGCCATGAGCTTCTCGTCCTCCGTCTTCATGCGCTCCTTCATGACGGCGTCTTTGAGGTTCTCCATGTAGGCCTCTCTCTCCGCCTCCAGCGTCTTCTTCACCCGCTCCTGGGCTTGGGCCCGAGCCGCCGCCCTGGCCTCCGCCCTGGCCTGAGCCTTTATCTCATCCAGCCTGGACGTATGGACAGGTCACACACACACAAACACATGTAACACACAAGCTCGTACATGGACAGACACACACGGTCATTGCGATACCACCCAAACTGGCCGATAGTCACAGTGTTTAGTGTTTTGAGAGGCGGTGCTTCTCCTCACTGTTTCTGCAGCTCCTTCTCCTTTTGGCTGATCTCCTGCTGCAGGCCTCTCTGCAGCTGCTCCCGGATCTCCCTCCTCAAGGCCTCCTCGTCCACTTCAAGAGAAGAAGAAGAAACAAGATTTCAGCAGAATTATGAAAAATTAAAAAAAAAAATACATGACAACTTCTCATCAAATTACCCCAAAAAGTATTAACGTTGTTTCGGCTCACGTCAATCTACTGATTGATGAAGTGTTTATACGTCACAAATAATTTTCTCATAAAATGAGATGGGACAAGATGAGAACGAGTAAAAAAAAAAAAAAAATTATCAGTGGGCTAGCTGAAAGCTAGCACACATTATTTGATTATTCTCCACATTTTCTGAACTCCAACTACTTCCGCATACTCTCAGCAACAGAAGCCGTTCAAATATCAAAATGTTCAGCTCTTTGAAGGACGTTCAAATTTTTTTTAGAACTTTATAATTTTTTATCACAGTATAGGTTTTGTGATTTCTCACCAACAGGTTTTGAGTTTATAATCATTTTATAATTTATAATTTTTTTTTTTAAATCGCTGTAACTTCCTCGGGCGGCACAGTGGTTAGCGAGGTCGCCTCACGGTAAAAAGGTCCTGGGTTCGAGCCCCGGGGTAGTCCAACCTTGGGGGTCGCCCCGGGTCGTCCTCTGTGTGGAGTTTGCATGTTCTCCTGGTGTCTGTGTGGGTTTCCTCCGGGTGCTCCGGTTTCCTCCCACAGTCCAAAGATGAGGTAGGTCAGGTGAATCAGCCATACTAAATTGTCCCTAGGGTGTGAATGTGTGTGTGTGTGGGCCCCGTGATGGCCTGGCGGCCTGTCAAGGGTGTCTCCTCGCCTGACGCCCAATGACTCCTGGGATAGGCTCCATCATCCTGCAACCCTGAGCAGGATAAGTGGTTTGGATAATGGATGGATGGATGTAACTTTCTCAGTTCTCACTCTGTTCGGACACACGATTCAGCAAAATGTTTGCAGACTCCTTGTGACATCCACAAGTTCGGAGCGTCCGCCTCCATGGAAAATGCATTGACAGACTACTACTACGCTCGGCTGCTCCCACTCGGGGTCGCCACGGCGACAACGCATTGACAGAGACCTTTTAAAAAATTAACCGTCAGACCATCTGAAGATTAATTGTCATGGTGGCCCATACAGGGGGAGAGGGGGAGTCCCTCGGTGCTGAGACAGACAGACACAATCAGGTTTGTAATACATACATAGTTGGTCGCAGGTGTGTGTGTGTGTGTGTGTGTACTTCATGGTGAAGCATTGGTGGTTTCAAATTCAAACTGAAACTAGTTTCTAACTCCTGCGTTTACACTTTACCCAACACTTCAACCACTTTACTCTTTACCTGGCACTCAACTAACATCCGGCTCTCAGGGTTGCAGCACTGAAAAACTATTTTTTGGGGGTTTCTTTACTTATTATTCAAGTTGCCCTTAATGAAAAACTCCTTCCCTTAAACTGAAAGTTCCTCCACTTTCAGCGAATTCCAGGTCATATACAAATTTTGGAATCAGCGGCTTGAAAAATAAGCTGTGTTTCTGTTCTCTTCTTTCATGTATTTATCCTGTTTTTCATCGGAGCATTCAGCCTCTCCGCTCCTTCAGGAGACGTCACTCAGCTCCACGCTCCGGCAAAAACATCCAAGTTCTCAGCTCTTTAGGTTCCCGAGTGTTTTCCTTTTGGAAATGCACTTCAGCTCCCAATTCTGCCGGCGAGCGGTTATGTTTCAGCTTCTCGTTTTTTCAGGAATGCGGTACATTTCAGTTTTTTGGGTTTTTTTTTTTTTTTTTTACTGAATGCAGTTGAGATTTCAGCATTTTCAGCTTCTTTAGGCGCTGACTTCGGCTTCCGAATCTGCCAAGATTACACTTCAGCTTGCAAGATTTCAAGTGAAGCAACGCAACGCATTTTAGCCTTTTCAGATAATTAAGCCCAGATTTCAGCTTTTTTTTTAGCAATGCTTGGCAAACGAGTTCAGCTTTCAGCTAGTCCACACAGTTTCCCCAGAAACTGCACTTTTCTAGTTATACGTATATTATTCATTTAACTACATGTGTATTGATTGCTTAAATACACATATAATTATTCTATATTTATATTGAAATCCATGCACACTCATCTTTCAGTATATCTACAAACATTTCAAACGACCTCTTGTTACTGAACAGTCCACTTATGACCTCACACGTCTGGGCGATGACCACAAGGGACAAAAGACTCACCTGGTACAGACGGAGGCGGTGAGGTGATGACAGGAAATACATCTTCAACTTCTGGAGGGGGGGAAGGGGCCGCTGGGGGAGGTGGAGTGGGTGGAATTTGGGTGGAGGGCTCTGCAGCGGGTTCTCCTGCCGGTGGATCACAGGCCAGGACAGCCAGTTCCATGGAGACACAGGGCAGGGGAGGCTCTTCAGAGGTGGGTTCGGGTACGGGTGTCATGGCAGGGGCGGGTGTAGGGGTGTGCGTAGGCTCTGTTACAGGCTCGGCGGGAGGTGGAGGAGCGACTAAGGCGGGCGTCGGTTCTGTGAGTGAAGTCATATGAAAGAAAGCTGGGTCAAAAGGAATAAGCAAGGTCACAGACTTACATTCCAAGAGAGCAGCCGTTTGTGTTACGTTCTTGTTCTTTGTTACTGTTCTTATTTATCTCAGCTTTGTGCAAAACGCTGTGATGCTCCGTGTGAAACGTGCAACATAAATAAGGTTTGACTTGACTTGACCGGAACAAGTTCAACCACACTGAAATAAAATACGCAACTGCCTGGAATGGCTGCAACTGGAGGAGGTGAAACATGAGGGTTCAAATAGAGAAGTCTTCACAGAGGGAGGTACGTCGGTCTACCGTCTTTGTTAGTGTATATACTACAACTAAAGGCTTGGTTTGAAGAAGAGGAGAAATTTGAACAACAGAAGACTCACCGGTGTTACACTGGACTGATTCCACCGGTGGGAGGGTTGACAGGTCTAATGGTTCTACAGGTTCAACTGGGACAGCAGGTTCAACTGAGACAACAGAGTCAACTGGGACAACAGGTTCAGCAAGGGTAACTGGGAGTGCTGGTCCCACGATTTCAGAGGTAACAGCCGGGGCTGCGGGACCAGGTGGAGTTACAGGTGGTGTAACGAGCCCTATTAGCTCATCATGCGGCTGAACAAGTTCAACCGGAGGCTCTGCCTGCAGTTCTGAAGGCAGAGGTGGAGGCATAACTACCTCCTCTACATGAGAGAGAGGAGATTGAGGTTCTGCAGATAAAACTGGTTCCACAGGCACAGTTGAAACTGTTGTTTCCTCAACCAGGGAAAGCATTTCCTGTTGGGGAGCGGGTTTCGAGGGTGGTTCGGGTTCCACAGCCAACTTGGCAGAGAAAGTTTGAGGTTCAGGTTTGGACTCTTCAGGGTGAGGATGGGCAGTGGGTTCCACAACAGGAAGAGGTGGGGAAACAAACTTAACGGGGGGAGGGGGTATGAGTTTTATAGGTTGGGCAGTGGGAGGCGGTGAGGGAGGACCTCCTGATGGAGGTTCTGGTGCAGGGGAAGGAACTTGCTCCTGGTGGGGAGGAAGGCTGCAGATGGGGGTAGGAGGAGGAGAAGGAGGTGGCAGAACTGGTAATACGTGTTCAATGAAGGTGGTAGGGACTGGAGTGAGAGAAGGCACTACCGGTTCAGGAGGAGGTGAAGGAGCATGTCCGTTCGTTGAAGGCTGAGGACTCACCACCTTCGGAGACTCTCTCATGCGGTTGATGACTCTGTCCGACAGCTGTCACAAACACAAGAACCCTTAAGGTGAATTATCTACAAACATTACACTGTCAAAATGTTCTGTAATGCCATCTAGACTTTTATGCAAGCAAGAAACATTAGAGAGCTTAATTAACAGTGCAGTTTAATAAAAGATTCTTTGTATTGACTAGATACTGTTTGCCATAATCACAATCAGAATCAAGTTTATTATGTAGGTTTGCACATGCATGGAATTTGACTCCGGTTTCGTGGCTCTCTCGGTGTACGTAACACAGAATAAAAACACTACAGTACAACAATCTTCAGATACACAAGAATTTACTATATAAATGAGAGGTGATAAAGTGCAATGGTGCAGAGAATACATCAGAGATGCCGAAATAAATGTTAGCAGGTTACTTACATACATGCCCGAGGTAGATGGACATGACAAGAGTGTACCAGTATACATACAATGTACAGTGTATATACAAAATGGTTGGATTTATTTGATAGTGTTAAACATTCATTTGAGTGACAGCCCATGGAAAGAAACTGTTTTTATATCTGGTTGTTTTGAGGTACAGTTCTCTATAGCGCCTACCAGGCTGTGACCAGGTTGTGATGGGTCTGCAGTGGTGTTGCCTGCCCATTTCCTGACTGAATGGAGGGCAGGTTGGCACTAATGATTTTCTCTGGAGACTTAACTGTCAATTGCAGTCTGTCCCTGTCCTGTTTGGTGGCCGAGCCAAACCACATAGTGATGGATGTGCAGAGGACAGACTGGATTATTGCAGTGTAGAACTGAATCAGCAGTTCCCGTGGCAGGTTGAATTTCTCGAGCTGGCAGAGAAAGTACATCTTCTGCTGGGCCTTTTTGATGATTGTGTCTATGTTGGATGCCCACCTTAGGTCCTGTGAGATTAAGAAATCTGTAGGTTTTCACTGCAGACACTGTGCTGTTGAGTATGGTGAGGGGGGGGCACTGTCATCTTCACTGTTTTGAGTGTGTTCAGCTCCAGGTTGTTTTGGCCACACCAGAGGGCCAGCTGATCAACCGCCTGTCTGTATGCAGACTCGTCGTCATTCCGGATAAGGCCAATGATAGTTGTGTGATCCGCAAACTTCAGGAGTTTAACAGATGGGTCATCTCAGGTGCAGTCATTTGTGTAGAGGGAGAAGAGCAGAGGGAAGAGAACACATCCCTGGGGGGTGCCAGTGCTGACTGTCCGGGTGCCAGATGTGATTGTCCCCAGCCTCACCAGCTGCCTCCTGTCTGTCAGGAAGTTTTTAATCCACTGGCAGATGGGGGCTGGTACAGTGAGCCAGGTGAGTTTGGAGTGGAGGATATCTGAGACGATACTGTTGAACGCTGAGCTGAAGTCCACAAACAGGACCCTTGTGTATTTTCCCGGGGAGTCGAGGATACCATCTGTGTA
Source organism: Lampris incognitus (assembly GCF_029633865.1). Classification (NCBI taxonomy): domain Eukaryota; kingdom Metazoa; phylum Chordata; class Actinopteri; order Lampriformes; family Lampridae; genus Lampris; species Lampris incognitus. The sequence goes on along the minus strand of NC_079216.1, from coordinate 9,326,072 downwards.
AGACTAGTTAGCGCAGCCACGTTTGACCAGCCGCGTTCTATGTTTAACTGCTGTGGCTGTGAGGCATGGACGTCTATCTTGAACTGGTGCAGCCAACTTATAAAACTTCATAAAACTGTGGGGCTTGTGGAAATTAGCAACAAATATAGATGCAAGTTGTTGAATTAATTTTGCACAAGGGATATCAGGGGCGGTTTGTTCCTTTGGGCGATCGGACAAGGCACTACAAAAGGAAGAAGATTTTTCTATTACATTCTCCCACGGTGTTATGCTTGCTGTGACTGTTGTAGATGGTTTGTCCTGCATCTGAATATCATAGTGAAATCAACGTCAAGTCGTATTGCATGGAGTATTGCCCCTTTGGGGCAATTTCAATCCGGGTGAAAATTGCCTCCACCGGTGGACTGGGGGTGGGGGTGTCCACCCTGGTCCCCACATGTATGTGATATAGTACCCTCTAGGGTGCCTTTCCAGTGGTGAAAACGTGATAAAGTGCCTTTTGGGCAGTGATGGGGAGTAACTAGTTACATGTAACGGCGTTACGTAATTTAATTATAAAATAAATGTAACTGTAATCCGTTACATTTACTGAGAAAAATTTGTAATTAAATTACAATTACTTATGAAAATGTTGATGATTACAAAGGGTGGTTACATCTGAATATTTTCTGTAAAAAGCTTAGGCTACAGGTTGAATAATATTAATTCTGTTGCTTTGCATTTTTTGATGTGCACACTGCCTTCTTTTGCCATTTCCAGTCAAGGCCATTCAGTAAGGCCGTTTGATGCTATTCTGACGCTTTTGATTGGTTCTCGTTTGAATTTGCAGCGCGCCCCAAGTCTGCCAATTAAATCAATCCACATTGCCGCTCAAAGCTAAAAAACCTGTCAGAGATTGGCCATGTCTCCGGAGAAAAACGCGCTCCAGTGCTGGAAATTTAAAAAACATTTTATTTATAAATCAGAAAAGGGCTCGAACATAACAGTGCAATGCAAGATATGTTTACCAGCTGTTAAAATGTTATCGACGTCGAAAGTTCCCATGTCAAACCTGAGGGAACATCTGCAGGTATGTAGCCTGTCTATACAGTTACTGCAAGGGGTCACATTAAATAAAGGAGGACGCATTTGAGCTCTATATTTTGCTTGGTGCACGTCCAGTAGTTTATATTTAACGATGTTCATCTCCATTCATTACAAATTAGCTAGCTAAAGACGTCTTCTGCACAGCCAAGCCAAGACACACTCCCATTTATAAACCCTTTGACAGAAAATATATAGCTCATGTTTTTCCTCCTTGCATAAGGATGTTGGTTACCTATGCGAGATCTAATATTACAATTATTTCTGCATTGTAGCGTATACATTATACATTATTGACTGGCGAGGTCACTGGGTTGTGAAAACTAACAGGGTACCAACAGACTCCCCTGGGGGACGCAACCTCACCCTAACCCATTTTAAATTCGAGTGTCTTTGGTAAAGGCGGTGTTTAGGCTACTGCGTGATTTCCAGTTGAAAAGTGACTCCAGTAGATCGAAGGACGACACAATCTGCTGCAATTTCATACCGTTCCTGATGCAGGAACCGCGTTCGGAAGAAACAAAGTAACCATATTTTCTCCAAGGTTTGAAACTTTTGTCCCATGAACGTAAACCTGAAGCGCCACCTAGTGGACAAGTCTCTCTTTTAGTTTGTTCCGTTTTGACTTCCAAAATATAGCTATTTAACTAGAACACACATTACAACGACTGGCCATTTATAGTCTAAACAATATTTTATATGAAATATAACTTTATTTAAAACCACTGTTTGTTTATTCAAGACGTTTACAATGAACTCCTGGGTGTAGCTGTCCACAAGTACTGTACAGTGCATGGGCTGACAAGAAAGAAAACAAACCAAATTGTACAATTCAATGTGACAATGTCAAGTTAGCTAGCCGAATTAAGTTAATTTACCCATTGAACGGGTCTCCTTAGCCACCCCCCCCCACCTCCACCCCAGCGAGAGACTTGGCAGGAGCATCCAAAACTACAAGGCACTACGAAAAGTAACACGTGTTGCGGCGATAGCAACACCATGCATGTTATGTGATGGTGCACCGCTGCACAGCTGATGTCTGCAGACCTGGCTGAGTGTACACGACATAAATCCATTATCATACTGAACTGCTATCATCTTAACGTTACATAATCAGTATTTGTGCACGTTTTAGCCTATTTATTACAAATCACGTGTACTTTACCCAAACACCACCCATTCCCCTAAAGCAGTGGTTCTCAACCTTTTTGGGGTCCTGGACCCCCTGCGTATTTTTGATCTACCCTGAGGACCCCTCCACCTGATCTTGGGGGAGGGGGGTTGCAATTTGATAGAAACAGTAGAAACTGCATTTTAAATTGCATTATAGCATTTATTCACTCTTTGGGGCAAAAATAAGAGCTTTCAGTTGTAACTTAGATATAGTTAACAAAACAGAATTCTTATGCAGTAACTTTCAGATATATGTAACAAAACAGAATTCTTATGCAGTAACTTTCAGATATATGTAACAACAGAATATGTATTCAGTAACTTTCAGATATATGTAACAAAACAGAATATGTATTCAGTAACTTTCAGATATATGTAACAAAACAGAATTTTTATGCAGTAACTTTTAACAATGCAAACGGGAGCGAGGTCTCTTATTAAAATACAATAAATTACACTTGTGAAACAGATGTAATTAGAGAAAAAAGTCCTGTTACCCTTTATAGTTTAGGTAGATAAAGGTCTCAGTCACATTTGAGTAAAATAATCCTACTTCTATAAATGTCATAGGATCTTTTTTTTTTTAAAGATATTTTATTTTCACGGACCCCTTGCAATTACACCACGGACAACTAGGGGTCCGCGGACCCCCGGTTGAGAAACACTGCAAAGCGTATCGTGGCGTTCTGGATTTGCTGGACGCGTTCTTCCGCCTGTCCGACAGGCGGTTCGCTTCGGTGCACAGGTAGCAACCCACCAGACTGAACGTTTAGCCAGCTTGAGTTTAGTTAAACCGTTGCTGAACACGTGTCTCAAGCAGTGTCAAGTCTGTCGCGCCGACACGGACGGAAATCAAACGCATTCAAAACCCACAACGCTGCGGTTTTACTTTGGGGCATGTCGGGAATCATGCCGTAAAGTACACGCGTTTTGCCGTAAACGGGCTTAAACGTGTGTGTGTGTGTGTGTGTGTGTGGGGGGGGGGGGGGGGGAGACCAACACTGGGGTGGTTATTTAATAAGAGTCCCCAGTGTGTGTGTGTGTGCCCCAGTTGCCCTGAGCACTCACCCGGATGCCCTTCACAAAAGTAACCCCGCCGCCTTCACCACCGTCCTCATGAGAGAGATGACTCGGGCCGTTTCCTCCCATTTTCCCCCAGCTACAAAATCACGGTTTCAAACAGCAGCGCTGTAAAATAACCCAGTTTATAGCGACTGGACGCGTTTGTTAGACGTCCCCCCCCCACACACACACACAGCTGACAGAAAACTGCCCTTCCCACCTCCGCGATAACGCATACCGACGGCGTCGATTGGCTGGGAGTACAAACAAAGGTGCAGTAACGCGTCACCTGATTGGCCAATTGGTCTAGCGAGAGAAATACGCCGAGGCGTAAAGTGAACATCGTGTCCCCAGCACGAAAGCCCCGGAGCTCATTTAGGAAACGTTCGCAGGTACAAAATTTATCAAAGAGAAACGAACCTTGAGACCATATCGCACGAACTAAAGCAATACATTAATATCGTCAGAGGCCCTGCTGACGAAAATGACATTTTTAAAAACAAAAACAAAACTTGTTTGGTACATTTTAACATTTTACAAGTAAATTTTACATTGAGTTTTGTTTTTGAACTGCCCCTGTCATTTTGTAATATATATATATATAATGTATGTTTATTTCCTACATATATATGTGTATATATGTGTGTATATATATATGTGTGTGTGTGTATATATATATATATAGGAAATATATGTATATATGTAGGAAAAAACATACATTTCAGTGCAAGCTTGTTTCGTGCTCACTCATCAGCTGCCAATGTGAAGGCTTGGTGTGTACACACACACACACACACACACACAAGGCTTTCTTGGGGAAAACAACTTTAAAATACATAAAAATCATTGCCTTCCAAACATCAAATGTTTCTAGGACACGATTGCGGGACTTCATTTGATTTACAGATAATTAACAGTAGCTACTATAGTCATTTTTATAACAGCAGGCGGATGGCTATAACAGAGTTTAATGGTGTGCAGTACTGCATGAACACGGCTCCTGACGATAAATATTGGTCCAAAACTCCTGAGGCAGATCATATCATTGACACATGACAGTGCATCAAACCAAAACGAGTGAAATGAGCTGTATAAATTAACTCTCTGGATTTTAACAGTTCCGATTCCAACTGCATATTTGTACAGTATTAACGCACTTTGATCACAAATCAACAGTGTTTGTAATTTGTGATACTGGGCTATACAAATAAAATTGACTTGACTATTACGTTCAGCAAATTGGCAATGCATACGAAGCCGAAGGCAGCCGCAGTCCTCGTGTTTTGAAAAATATTTAAATCTACATAAATACTCAACGAAACGACAACGCTGACGAGACAAATGTGTGAAACAATATTGATTCTTAATCCAGTCATCTGTTACCATCAGCACTCCTGGTTTTCTGTTTACTTCATTCACCTTTTGTTCCAGTTATTCCAGCTTCCAATCAGTCAGGCTTTGCACCTGGAACAGGTGAATGTCTGAACTACTTGGCAGATCAGAAAACCAGAGGCACCGGTGGTATCTGAGGACCTGACAGAGAAGCACAGGTCTGGGCTTCTGCATATCTTTGCAAGTGCAGTGTTGACGAGGTATCCTGATAAAAGCGTCCTATCAAACAATGGAAAGGGGAATTTCCCTATACGGCACATGTTGCAAGCTTTTGCATGACAACGAAAGAGAGAACATTACCAACTGAAACCATAATAGCATTTTAAAAAAAAAAATCTCGACTGGCTGCATTTGCAGTATAGGAAAACAGGAAGATAACCCAATTTTTACAGGCGTATCCAAGTTGCTGGCCGAGCAACAAGTCTGTCCACGAGGTCACTGTGTCTTCTTCGACTGTTTGTCAGGAATGCGCAGGGCTGTTTGGATAGTGGTCCACACCTCCGTGTAGAGCAGAGTGCCCAGGAACACCACAGCCGTGCCGACCCAGTGCCAAGTGGTGAAGGGGTTTTGGAAATACAGTATGGAGATGATGAGACTGATGAACTTTCTCAGGGTGACCACCAAAGTCACTGTCAGGGAGGCGCACTCCGTTGTCAGGATGAATACGCCGCGGATGCACACATATCTGAGGAGGTGTGGTTAAGGTCTACAACAAAACAACCCTGGGGGGAGACTTTGGAAATAATACAAATGGTCTACGAGTTCCGTCTCATATTTGGTCACTTGGTTTAAGTGAATGATGACAGGCTGATAACACCATTAATCAAAAACTTGCTGGAGACCGTGGAAACTTAAACATGAAATACTATAATTTAAAAAGTATCTATCCATCCATCCATCCATCCATTATCCAAACTGTTTATCCTGCTCTCAGGGTTGCAGGGATGCTGGAGCCTATCCCAGCAGTCATTGGGCAGCAGGCAGAGAGACACCCTGGACAGGCCGCCAGACCATCACAGGGCCCACCCACACAAAAACATCCATTCACACCTAGGGACAATTTAGTATGGCCAATTCACCTGACCTACATGTCTTTGGACTGTGGGAGGAAACCGGGGGACCCGGAGGAAACCCACGCAGACACGGGGAGAACATGCAAACTCCACACAGAGGACGACCCAAGACGACCCCCAAGGTTGGACTACCCCGGGGCTCGAACCCAGGACCTTCTTGCTGTGAGGTGACCGTGCTAACCACTGCACCACCGTGCCGTCCGCACATATATATCCAAACTACAAAAAAGATGTATTAAAAAAGTTTGATAAGTATTAAATATTATATTATTATTAAATATTATGTTAGTATTTAATTATTAAAAAGAATGATAAAGTTAATTTCCTAGATTGCTAAAATCAACAACAGCAAGGAGTGCAAGACGGCGCACAAACCGTAGAAGTAATAAAAGTACCTGGCTAAGCAACTGGTAAAGATGTACAGAAAAGGCTGGAAGAAAAAAACTGTAAAAAGGCTAAGAAGTTATAGCTGGAGTTTTTTTTTTGTTAAGATACTGTGTAATGACATTCATCAGTAGGTAAATCCACATTACTGGCACTGCCAGGCCAAGCCCAGGGATGTCCACAGGAGCTGCAAGAGACGAAACGTATTTATACCCAAACTCCGAACATCACGTCCGCGCAACAAAACATGTGTGACGAAAGACAGTCAAAACAAACCCTTTCCACACACTTGAATCCCTACAGGCCTGTTAATGGAAGGATGACGCTTTAAGTTCTGTCAATACACTGACAGTATCCGGTTCAAAATAGAGCAGTTTGAGATCACTTTCAGGTAGCGTTTCATGTGGTATTTCCATTACGTATAACTGAAGAACCACAGAAGGATGAAGACAAAAAGGTCATCACTTCTGACGAATCTGGCCGAGCCCCCTCAAAATCAAAGCTTTACATCTGGCGTGCCGTCAATTTTGTAAATACACAAAAGGCGTTGTTAATTTTTGATGCGTTATTAATATCGAGTAGTTATTTCAAGTATATCAAGAGATGAACTCACTGCTCTGACTGAAGTACACGGCGTGGTTGTAAATGTCAGTGGAGAGAAGCAGAAACCCAGGCAGAGGGAGGCAGTGCTGTGAGAAAGAAATGGAAATTTGTCCCATTTCAGATGCAGAGTGATTAGCATATTTCATCTGAACATAAAAATAGTGTGATTTATGACATTTCATATGCAACGGTTCTTTTTAAAAAAAATCCACAGCTGTTGTGACAATTATCTTGCCAGAGGGAAAATTTCTTTAGGAGACTTCAAATGAAGTTTAAATTTCCTCGAGGGGGGGAAGAGATCTTTTAGGTATGAAATGCATGCTGGGGAAAAAAAGATAACTCACATTATAAAAGAGAGCCTCCTTGGAGTGTTTGCCGTACTGCTTATACAACGTCTCCTGGAAAATACCCATTCTCGCAGACATTAGCAAAGCAAATGTCAACATGGCGATACCTGCAAAAACAACCCCCCCACACACACAGACACACACACAAAGTATTGCTTTTAGATGGAATCAGGTCTTGATCACTTCAACATACTGGGATATGGCTGTTATGACACTTGACAGGTTAATGAATGCTACAAAATAGGCTGGGACAGTAGAAGGAGATAAAGTAAAGCAATTTTGCATGTTAATATGCAAGTACGTTTTAAGATGGTGCCCAAGTCAACAAGTAAACAATGTCTCACTGTGGTAATCAGGCAATGACAGCACTCAGATCTCACCTAAAAGCCAGCGCATGAATGCATAAAAACTGTCATCTCCTGAACCCTCATGCGTCACGTTCTGCAGAGTGAAAACCAAAAATCACAAAGGAGGGCAACTGAAGATATACAACTAAAATCATAAAAAGACAATTTTACAGTATCTCATGTAGGACTCACCACTTGTTTGGCAGACATAATGGTGCAGATGAGGATGCCAGCTGAAACCATCATTATAGACAAGTATTTGCTTGCAGAATACCTGCAAGGCGAAAAGGCCAAGCTGAGATGAAGAGAATAACAATCGAGAGGATCTTTGCTGTGCTGCCAAAGGTTTTGCGGCGCTGTCACCATGAACGAGTGCACGGTCAAGGCAGACACTGAAAGGGCTTTATTTAGACATTTTTGAGTTAAAAACATTTGGTCGAGCAAGTGTGTGGGGAGTTTGTTAACAGAAAGCCGGGATACCTTTTCTTCAGAATTATTATACCCAGGATCATGTTAGCAATTAAGGATCCCTGTGAAGACAGGAACATAGGGCCTTAGTCAAGCAGGGCATATTAAATGATATGACACAAGACTACTGTCCATGACATGAGGATTAGAGACGGTGGTCTATAGCAAGTTAAAAACAATCAAGAGTTTAAATGCAAAGCAGAGAGAAAGAAGTGCTTACAGATCTGAAGATCATGTGTAGTGGCATGGCAATGTTGAAGTTAAGGGCGTAGTTGTTGACCACACTGACCGTGAAGAACATGGCCACCATGATCACATAGTTACTGTAAAACAGATTTAACGAGTGTCTGTGAATGTTCTCATTCATCCAGGTCATGGTTATCCAAAGGAATTGAATCAAGCGCAACTGTACTTGGTATATATCCGTGAAGACGTTTCGCCTCTCATCCAAGAGGCTTCGTCAGTTCGTGCCTTTCTGACTAGACCAAGCTAGTCTAGCTTGGTATACCCAGGAAACTTGGACTTGGACCAAGCTAGTCTAGCTTGGTATACCCAGGAAACTTGGACTTGGACCAAGCTAGTCTAGCTTGGTATACCCAGGAAACTTGGACTTGGACCATGCTAGTCTAGCTTGGTATACCCAGGAAACTTGGACTTGACCAAGCTAGTCTAGCTTGGTATACCCAGGAAACTTGGACTTGACCAAGCTAGTCTAGCTTGGTATACCTAGGAAACTTGGACTTGGACCAGGACCAGGCTAGTCTAGCTTGGTATACCCAGGAAACTTGGACTTGACCAAGCTAGTCTAGCTTGGTATACCCAGGAAACTTGGACTTGACCAAGCTAGTCTAGCTTGGTATACCCAGGAAACTTGGACTTGACCAAGCTAGTCTAGCTTGGTATACCCAGGAAACTTGGACTTGACCAAGCTAGTCTAGCTTGGTATACCCAGGAAACTTGGACTTGGACCAAGCTAGTCTAGCTTGGTATACCCAGGAAACTTGGACTTGGACCAAGCTTGTCTAGCTCGGCATACCCAGGAAACTTGGACTAGTCAGAAAGGCAAGAACTGATGAAGCCTCTTGGATGAGAGGCGAGACGTCTTCACGGATATATACCAATTCCAGTTGCACTCGATTCAGATTTAACAAGTCAATTTTAGTGTCCACTTTCCACCTCACCCCAAATAGGAAACCTCACACCCAATCCAAGTGACTGGCTATACCTTATGGGTATTGCTGGTTTCTTCCTCCCGAAGTGTGTTTCGAAGATGAACCCCTCTATGGCAATGAATGCAAACTGAGCAAAGGTGACGATGTTCCCACATCCTGGAAATTCTCTGAAGGGGGAAAAACACACAGGGGCGTTTTGGAGGCAGCCGGGCAAGTGCAGACCATTGAAACAACGCTGCACATAGTTCAAGTTCATTAAGCTAAGGGCTCTTCAGACATGACGTGCAAGTTTATGGATTTTTGGTCATTTTGAACATCAGGCTCAACATCCTTTGAAACTTGCAATAAGATAATTCAGTTTAGAACAGCGACAATTAAGCAGACCCCCCCTCCCCCTCCCCGGTAGCTTCATCAACTGCAACGCAGGCGACGAATCAGCCACACGGATCAGTCGCGTGCAGCTCCCTGCGGGTCACTCACCTCACGAGCGTCTCCAGGAACACCACGTTGCTGCAACAGCCGATGAAGACGAGCAGGACGGCCCAAACCGTCCCCATGACTAGTGACTAAACCTCCACAAGACGCAGCTTATGGCTCACAGAGAACGACCGACCGGAGCCGTCTGGTGGAGGCGCATGACGCCGCTCGCCGGTCTGCCGCTCTAGCCCGACTCCGCCGTTGCGGCCGAACACGTCTCCGTCCTTCCTCCGCTTGCCCCTCCTCTTCCTCGTGCGCCGCTCATGGGCGTTGTAGTTCTTCTTCTTCTTCTTCTTCTTCTTCTTCTTCTTCTTCTTCTTCAGTTTAGCGGCTCCTACTACTTCTTCTTCTTCTGACTTGTTTACGGCGCTGTTTTTTTTACACATTACCGCCACTTACTGACTAGGAGGGGGACCAGGGAACTGCTAGAGCTCGATTCTCACAAAAAGAAACGGGAAATAAATGTTTTTTAAAGAATTTAAGAACTGAAAAAAGAAGTTGATATTGGTGTTGAAGTTCATAAGTCACATCGTCTGTGCAAACAAAATGCGCTGGGGGCTTGGCCGGGCTTCCCTACAGATGCGGGTGGGAAGCCGGTGTCCTGGTTGCTGCGCTAGCGCCTCCTCTGGTCGGTCAGTCGGGGCGCCTGTTCAGTGGGGAGGGGGGAACCGGGGGGGACGTAGCGCGTGATCCTCCCACGCGCTACGTCCCCCCGGCGAAACTCCTCACTGTCAGGGGAAAAGAAGCGGCTGGCGACTCCACATGTATGGGAGGAGGCATGTGGTGGTCTGCAGCCCTCCCCGGATCGGCAGAGGGGGTGGGGGGATGGGGCAACGACCGGGACGGAAGAGTGGGGTAATTGGCCAGGTGCAATTGGGGAGAAGAAGAAGAAAGGGAGGGACAAACAAACAAAAACAAAAACAAAACCGCGCTTCTTCAAAAGCCTTTAAACTCTATAGAAAAGCCAAAACGATTCAGAACGACACATATTGGAAAGCGCTTTGGGTGGTTGTTGCAGCTAGAAAAGCACTATATAAAATGCAACTTGATTGATAGATTGATTGACTGATATTGACTTGTCCCTCAAAATATTTGCACGCCTGTGGTATCGGCGCAAAAACTTGCAAAACACGCATAAACCCAAATACTGGCCAGTGCAACGCACGCGCACAGTTCAGTTTCAATTTTAACTTCATTTCTGTGCAAACACAAACACGTTAATTTCTATATGACACTTTCGGCTGCTCCCGTTAGGGGGCGTCACAGCGGATCCTCCGTTTCCATCTCTTCCTGTCCTCTGCGTCTTCCTCTGTCACACCAGCCACCTGCATGTCCTCCCTCACCACATCCATAAACCTCCTCTTTGGCCTTCCTCTTCTCCTCTTCCCTGGCAGCTCCATATTCAGCATCCTTCTCCCAGTATACCCAGCATCTCTCCTCCACACATGTCCAAGCCATCTCAATCTTGTCTCTCTTGCTTTGTCTCCAAACCGTCCAACCTGAGCTGTCCCTCTAATATACTCGTTCCTAATCCTGTCCTTCTTCATCACTCCCAATGAAAATCTTCGCATCTGCCACCTCCACCTCCAGCTCCACCTCCTGTCTTTTCATCAGTGCCACTGTGTCCAAACCATACAGCATAGCTGGTCTCACTACCATCTTGTAAACCTTCCCTTTAACTCTTGCTGGTACCCTTCTGTCGCAAATCACTCCTGACACTCTTCTCCACCCTGCCTGCTCTCTTCTTATCCTCTACTGCACTCCCTGTTACTTTGAACAGTTGACCCCAAGTATTTAAACTCAAATGCCTTCGTCACCTCCACTCTTTGCATCCTGACCATTCCACTGTCCTCCCTCTCATTCACACATAGGTATTCCGTCTTGCTCCTACTGACTTTCATTCCTCTTCTCTCCAGTGCATACCTCCACCTCTCCAGGCTCTCCTCCACCTGCACCCTACTCTTGCTACAGATCACAATGTCATTCGTGAACATCATAGTCCACGGAGACTCCTGCCTGATCTTGTCCATCAACCTGTCCATCACCATTGCAAACAAGAAAGGGCTCAGCGCCGATCCTTGATGTAATCCCACCTCCACCTTGAACCCATCTGTCATTCCAACTACACACCTCACCACTGTCACACTGCCCTCATACATATCCTGCACCACTCCTACATACTTCTCTGCAACTCACGACTTCCTCATACAACACCACACCTCCTCTCTTGGCACCCTGTCGTATGCTTTCTCTAAATCTACAAAGACACAGTGCAACTCTTTCTGGCCTTCTCTATACTTCTCCATCAACATTCTCAAAGCAAACATCACATCTGTGGCGCTCTTTCCTGGCATGAAACCATACTGCTGCTCGCTGATCATCACCTCTCCTCTTAACCAAGCTTCTACTACTCTTTCCCATATCTTCATGCTGTGGCTGATCAACTTTACACCTCTGTAGTTGCTACAGTTCTGCACATCACCCTTGTTCTTGAAAATCAGTACCAGTATGCTTCTTCTCCACTCCTCAGGCATCCTCTCACTTTCCAAGATTGTGTTAAACAATCTGGTTAAAAACCCCACTGCCACCTCTCCTAAACACCTCCATGCCTCCACAGGTATGTCAGGAAGTTAATTTCTATATATTTTTCCAGTCTATGACAATCTTCCAGGCAAGAAAATGAGCACCTTAGACTAGCAGGCTATGAAACTCTCCCGTTTTTTTACACATTTTCCCCCCAAAATGCATAAAAATCAGAAACAATAATCCCCATACACATATGGCCTCAAATTTGAGTATTTGTATATATAAGGTCGACTGGCATTCATAAGAAAAATTATACAATATTTGCTGCTTCAGATTATTTTGAGTAGAATTGTAATTCTCGTTAAAAAGGTACACAGTACCTTCATATACGTACATACGTGAAAGCCTAATTATAAACACACACATACTTAAATACTGGATAGGTACTGTACCCACGCTGGAAACCTTTGCAAGGACATTTTTTTAGATTTATAACTGTTAAAATTGACTCTGATTTTCCCCCCATGTTGGGAAATTGTTTTGCTTGTTGTAAGAACATTAGAAACAAAACTTTAAAAAAAAACAATATTTCATAGATTTAATCCAAAGGCCATGTACACAAATCTAAATTTAGCTCTCTAAACCCCGATATTTGACATTGAAACCAAACAAATGTTTATTTCACCCGCTGCTGTTTTCCTGCAATAACAAACGCGTCGGAAATGTAAAAAAAAACAACTACACGCATTTCTGCGCATGCGTGCGCGCTTCCGTATGACGTGGCGCTGGTCTACCCGGCAGCAGTCAACAATCTGTTTTCAGCGCTAGACAAGATAGGAAGTAGGGGTTGGAATCGGGAAGATATTTGATTTGCCAAATCTCACACCGCGGTCAAAATGATCTCTCTAACAGATTCTCAGAGTAAGAACGAGTCTTTTTCTCCTCATCTTTTGATTTCTGCCGAAAGTCCCGATGCCGCTGACTAATCCAACTCAGCGTGCGGAATGAATGGGACTCGTCGGAAGGTGGTGGGCCCCGCGAGCTGTCAGCACCGGTTTCAATGTAACGATTTGTGTGAAAACGAGCTGACGCGTTCGATGTGCTTCATCCGCCAGTTAATCGTGTTAAAAATGGCAACATGAATAATAATCATGCGTGCATGTAACGTGTGTGAAACCATAATTAAGCTGGCATAACAAGGACATTGCCTCTCCTCTTGTCGTTATAGAAATCGGGATGGGGCTGACGGGATTTGGGGTGTTTTTCCTCTTCTTTGGGATGATGCTGTTTTTCGATAAAGCCCTTCTCGCCATCGGGAACGTGAGTTGACCTATGACCCGTCCGCATGTGTCTGAACCTCACGAATCTTCCACTTCATGTAAAGCACATTTGCGTATGAAATGTGCCGTATGTGATTGAATGAAACACCTTATATCTGACCTCAGGGACTTGTTCCAGTTCGATATATCATAATTTGGGATACTATATAAATGTATAAGATATTAGAGATATATGATATGACATGTTCATTTGAAATTATTTCCTCAGTGCATGCCAAGTTAGCAATGACTTCCTCTCTCAAGCTGTGACAAGCTATAACGTGTTGTGTGTGTGTGTGTGTGTGTGTGTGTGTGTGTGTGTGTGTGTGTGTGTGTGTGTGTGTGTGTGTGTGTGTGTGTGTGCAGATTCTGTTTGTCACTGGCCTGTCCTTCGTCATCGGCCTGGAGCGCACGTTCAGATTCTTCTTCCAGCGACATAAAGTGAAAGCCTCAAGCTTCTTCCTCGGAGGGATTATTGTGGTTTTGATTGGCTGGCCGATCATTGGGATGGTCCTGGAGTTCTATGGCTTTTTCCTCTTATTCCGGTCCGTTCCAGGAATTTAAAATGTGGGCAGTGTCAAAGTGTCCTGTCTTTGATTAACTCGAGTTCTTTGACTTATAGTTGTTATGTGTCACCTCGTCCTCTCTTAAACAGGGGCTTTTTCCCAGTGGCGATAGGGTTCATCAGGCGGATTCCAATGCTTGGCTCCTTGCTCAATTTACCAGGGATCAGTAATGTAAGTATACTGTAAACCAGTTATGTCTGCACATTCAGATGATTTGGGTTGCATGTTTCATTATTTTGCCCTACGACCTAGCAGGCTGGGAGGCAAGGTAGCGCGGTCAGCGCCTCACAGCAGGAGAGTCCTAGACACGTTGGGCAAACTGGAGACCGTAAATTGTCTATACAAACTGAGCAGTATTGAGCGTGAATAAAGACATGTCCATACAAATGGATGTCTTCAACATTTATCAAGTAAAAATACCAAACATTTTCTCATTGCAACTTCATATTTGTTAAGATTTGCTTGCCCCTCTCAAGACTTCATATCATCACAAGTTTTAGAATATTTAGAGGTTCTCTTGGCTGCCGGTCTGACGAAGTACACAGTATTAAGACGTGACTTTGGGTTCGGGGGAACCTGTGTTGGCCATTTGTCATTATTTTTGACACTTCGTAGACTTTGATTAATAAGGTAATTGAAAAAAAAAATCAATACATTAATCAATAATGAAAATCAATAGTTGCTTGCTACCCTAGACCGGTCCAGTTTCTCTCCCTGCCTTCTACCCACTCTGCTGGGATGGGCACAATGAAGTAATAAATGAATCTTCATCACTTTACTTGCATTATATTGTCCAAGATGCTCTCCCATCTCTCCAGTAGGTCTGGATAAATAAGGAACCTTAAACAAATCAAATAGACACGTCTCCCTCCCCATTAGCATTACATGTATGTTCTCTGACGGAGCAACTGGAGAAAAGCATTTTCATTTAGAAATCACAACTTCACACATGCCAAGGGGGAAAAATACCATAATTTCTAGTCAGTGACAAGCAATGCCCGTGGCTAAACTTGTGTGGGGTGAGGATGAAGCCGAGCAGAGCTGAGAGTAGCTGATGTGGCTACTCATCAGCTAGCAGCAGGCAGTGAAGCCTATAGATACCACATGTTCACACCCACCAGCTTTGGAGCTTTACTATATAGCTGTGATGGAGTGCAGCAAGCATCATATGAGTAATATACATCCTCTCTTTCACATCAGGCAGTCAAACAGTTTCTTTGTGCACAGTGGACAGCTGATACTGGGAATAAAAGCCTATTTGGTGTGTAAATAAAGACATTGTGTTTGCCTTCCGCCACTATTTTTACATTATAGGGTTGACTCAGAAAATATACTTTGATCTGGAAATGGTGGAAAAGCAACGAACCAAACGGTAAATTAACAGATTTGAATTTCATCCTCTTTTTACGTAGTTAGACCCACTGACTGTGCGCTTGGTTAAAGTGAAAATCTGGCCTAGCGCTTTGTATTTAAATGCAAGACAAATGCATTATCATTGCTTCTTTTTTTTTTAATATCCTTGCACTGAATATTTGGGCTTGCTTTGAGCTAGAGACATGGTTGTTGCATGGATAAAACAAGTTGCAGTGTAGATACATAGGACGATACCGAATCGTCAGCGGTTACCACGTTTCCCGGTAGTCTGCTGAGCCTGGTTTCTCTTCAGATCTTGCCCTTGTTCTTCGACAAGCCACATGGCAAGCCTCAGAACACTGACTGCCTGTCTGTCCTACTGAACAGCACTGCGCTGTGCGTCATTGACGCCCGGGGAGATTCTCCCGTTTGTGAATTGTGTGACTTAGTGCTGCCATTTGTTTCTCTAAAGCCTTCATAAGGTTGTGAAGATGTTAGTCTTCAAGGCCAGTTAACAAAAGTATTTTCCCCCAGCATGGGAACTGTCATGCCTATGACTGTTGGTGTGTTGTGTACTTTTACCATTTGCTGCCGCTTCCTGAGCCATGATGGATACTGAGACTGGGGTCGTGTATGACTGTGACTTCTTTCTTCTCTTTCAGCTGGTGGACAAAGTTGGCGAGAGCAACAATATGGTATAACGACAGGTCGCCGATTGCTTCTGCTGCTGATGTGACCCTCCACTTCCTGGTCAGCGCCGCCGCCGCTTAGCAAAACGTCCAGACGTTGAACCTAAACATCTTACTGCACAAACGATGGAAAAGTTCCTTTGGACATTTGACTGAAGTCGTGGCGTTTCCTTGATTAAAAGGAAATGAATTTTTAACTCGCCGATATTGGACAGTGTTGTGAAAAGATTTTTATTATAAAGGCCTGAAGCAGGCCTGTCTTTGTGTGTATCGTTGCCTCTTTTTATCCACTGATAATGACGGACATGTTGGGACCAACCACTGGATTTGTTGCACTTGTTTTTCTTTTTTTGGACTCCTCAGCAGAGAAGTCATGAGCCTGTCAAATCTGCCCGTTTCCTTATTGCTTGCCTGTGCAGTCACAGAGAGTGTTCTTCGGGTCCTCAATGAAGTGCGGCTGGGATTTGTGCCGTTGTTAAAACATTTAACAACCCTGTAAACTCGCCAATCAGACAAGCTTCACGAAGTGATCGCATCGATTTTTTTGTTCTGGAGAGTGGCTCTTCCCGACCTGGCAACGATAGCCGTTTCGAAAGGCGTGGTTTTCAAAAGTGAACGGTTCAGTCATAGTTTTAGTTGGCCGTACGAAGGGGGCGCTGTAGTCGGGACTCGGAAAGGTAAACTGCGGCGGTGAGCACTTTTTTAGTTTTTTTTTTTTTTGAGGAAGAGATGATCACAGACCAAGTAGCAACACGACTTAAACACTTTTGGTAATGCGCAAACATGTGTGTGAAAGATAGATTGATTCTTTATTGTCCTAACTGAGGAAATGTGTGGCCACACTATGTAAACTGAAATATAAGTTTACCGTCATACATATTTACATATATCTACCTCCATACAGTTGGACATGTTATACAAGTGCTACCACATACTACTACGTGCAAATGTACATTACATTTAATGGAACATGGGTACAAAGTAATGGACAGACTATAGCTGGTGTACTTTATTTAAAGTCGCTATGGCAGAAGGGACAAAACTTCTGCCTACCCAACCCTTTTTTCCAGCTTATTGACCTGGCTCTACCATCGGATGGGAGAAAAGTGAAGCATGGATGGAGGGGGGTGTCCTGGGTAGAGGGATTTCTTGAGTATTTTGCATGTGATGATTGTGCTGTCAGGTTCGGCGGTGCTTCCCAAATCTTGAATCGATCTCTAAAGCGTTGATTGGACCCGTCCACTTTTTGAGCAGGCCGGCCTTTCTGAAATCACTCTCGATGAAACGGGGGGGCCCGAGAAAGCTCGATTCGATCATTTTCTGCCAGTCCGGCTACCAGAGGTACACAACAGTATCCAGGGCAAGGACATAGATGTGTTGTTATGGCGATCCATGGGCGATGTTACTGTATCACTCAGATGAAAACTGGTCTCATCACAACGCCATCCGTCTCTTTCTATTTAAATATGTCAGAGGGGCTCTTCAGAGATGTTTTATACTCTGTAACTTTTCTAAATAAATACTTGAAATACTTTTTTTTTTTTATTTGTATTGCTGTGTTATAGCACTAAAAGTCACCTTGGGGGGAAATTAAATTAAGAGTGCGAATATACGTTGTTTTTCCCCACAAATGTCACACTAGAGCCAATAACAGAACCAGCAATCCCCGTGTTGGTAGGCAACGGAATAGACCGCCATGCCACGCCACAATAAACTATTTATAGCGCATCTTTCTAAACAATGTTACAAAGTGCCTATACAGTTTGTTGTTGATGTGAGGCATCCAGGTGGCGTGGCGGTTTATTCCATTGCCTATCAACACGAGGATCGCTGGTTCGAATCCAATAGTTTATTATTATTAACTTTGAATGTTGGCACTATGACTGGTAGAGGGAGAGAGCTGGCTGATATGATGGAAAGAAGAAAGGTAGGCATACTGTGTGTGCAAGAGACCAGGTGGAAGGAGAGTAAGGCCAGGAGTATATGAGGTGGGTTCAAACCCTTCTACCATGGTGCGAATGGGAGGCCACGAGATGTGAGAACACAGTCACTCACAAGTCCAGTCTAACAACTGGTTTAATGACCCGTCCAGACCTAGTCTGTGACAGTTTCTCTGTACCAGCATGTATGCTGACACTGGGAATGTGTGGACCAGTCCCCTGTCCAACTGTGTCGTAAGGCTCTTGACTGGCATCCTTGCAAACCGGTGAGACAGGCGCTATGCTCCCAGCTGACTCTGGAGCAGGCATCGTCTGGAGATGGCGATGGTTACGCCGGAACATTCCACCCTGCTGTGTCTCGATGAGGTAAGAGCGTGGTGTGACACTCTCACTAGTCACTACTGCAGGAGTTGTCCAGGATTTCTGGTGGTCCAGCTTGGTGAGAACATGACCACCTGGCTGCAGTGGAGTTAGGGATCTCACTCCGTGACGTTGGTTATAACAGAAGGC
This sequence comes from Lampris incognitus, assembly GCF_029633865.1. Taxonomy (NCBI): domain Eukaryota; kingdom Metazoa; phylum Chordata; class Actinopteri; order Lampriformes; family Lampridae; genus Lampris; species Lampris incognitus. Next base: position 9,307,588 of record NC_079216.1, on the reverse strand, counting down.
TTGCTTCTTATTTTCGGCCTTGTCCTTCTGCTTGATCCATTGCAAATTAGGCCATCTAGGTTGCAGGTTTCTCTCGAGGGTAGGAAGAGTCGTCCTGATCTTCCGGCCAATTAGGAGCTCAGCTGGGCTGGCTCCCATGGTGCTGCACGGAGTTGACCTGTAGCACATGAGTGCGGAGAGGGTCCTTCTGTTTCAGGACTCTCTTTGCAATCTGTACGGCCCTTTCAGCGTGAACATTTCCTTGTGTGTTGTGCGAGCTCGAGCTGATATATTTAAAATCGAGCTCACGGGCCAGGTCTTGAAACTCGGCACTCGAGAACTGTGGCCCATTGTCACTCACGACCACATCTGGTACGCCATACCGGGCACATGTTGCTTTTAGCTTCAGAGCAACTTGAGCACTGGTTGTTGTTGTCATGTGTAGAATCTCTATGTATCTAGAGAAGTAGTCTGAGATAACTAAATAGTTCTGTTTGTTGTACTCACACAGGTCCAGAGCTATACGCTTCCATGGCCTGTCAGGGAGCAGAGTAGAAATCAATGGCTCCTTTTTCTGTGCTCTTCTTGACTCACAGCAAAACTGACGTGACGAGACCTTGTGTTTTATCTGTGAGGAAATGCCTGGCCATCAGACAGAGGCATTTGCCCTCTCCCGACATTTTGTGAGGCCCTGATGTCCATCATGAATCCTATCAAGAATGTCTGTCCTCAGTGTCTCAGGTATCACTATTCGTTCCCGTATACTCTGAAAGTTCACTTTTCATTGGAAAATACTCTCTTATGTTACCTGGGACTTTACTCACGTGTTCAGGCCACCCTGACCTGATGTGTCTGATCACCGCCTGTAGCGTCTCATCTGCTGCTGCTCTGATGCTGGCCAGCTTCTGTGGAGTAGCAGGCATGTTCTCAATGAAAGCTGCGATGTAGCACTCCACATCTGAGTGTGTGTCCCTCTCGTTCTCCATGTGGTGCACAGGGCTCCTTGACAGTGTGTCTGCCACAACCAGTGTCTTTTCAGGTGCATACTCAGCTATGAGTTTAAGCCTCATGAGCCGCATAAGAAGTCTCTGGCACCGTAATGGAACATTGTCTAAGTCCTTGCTGTTCATTAGTGGGACCAACGGCTTGTGGTCTGTCACTAGTTTGAAACTCTAGAGGCCATAGAGGTATTTTTCAAACTGCTCGCAGGCCCAGACACATGCCAAACACTTTTTTCCGATCTACGCGTATCTGGTTTCCGTGTCAGTCAATCTCCTGGAGCAGTATGCTACTGGCTTCCAGTCTTCCCCATGGAGCTGCAGTAGCACGCCACCAATCCCATAGCTACTTGCATCAGCTGAGAGTGCGGTGGGTTTGTTGACGTCGTAGAATGTCAACACAGGCGATGTCACCAGGAGCTCTTTAAGCCTCTCAAATGCTGTCTGTTGTGCTGGCCCCCAGGTCCATGCTGTCTTGGACCTTAGCAGCTCATACAGTGGCTGGTCCACTGTGGATAGGTTTGGCATGTATTTACTGAGATAGTTCACCATGCCAAGGACTCGTTTCAGGTCCTGCACGTTCTCTGGTGTGGTAAGCTCTCGGATAGGCTCCACTTTGGCTGGATCTGGTCGCACGCCAGCGGCATCGATCACATGTCCCAGGAAGTGAAGCTGTTTCTGCCTCAGCACACACGTTTCCTTGTTGAGCTTAAGTCCAGCGGACTCGACTCTCTCCAGGACTTTATGAAGCCGAAGGTCGTGTTCTTCCATGTCCCTTCCGTACACGACTATGTCATCCATGTACACAGCTGGCCCCTGTGCAGTGTCGCTGTCATTTTTCTTTGAAATATCTCTGGTACGCTCGTTATTCCAAACGGTAAGCGTCGAAAACAGTACCTGGCGAATGGAGTGATGAACGTCGTCAGCCTGGCACTGTCGCTGTGCAAAGGGATCTGGAAAAATCCCGAGGCTGCGTCGAGGCTAAAGAACACCATTGCTCCGCTCAGCTTGGCTATGATCTCCTGCGGTGTAGGTAAGATGAATCTCTCTCTCTTGACCTGTTCATTCAGTTTCTTTAGATCCACACATATTTGCACTTTTCCAGACCTTTTCCGGACGGGCACCATAGGGGCACACCAATCTGTCGGCTCTGTTACCTCCTCTATAATGCCGTTCTCCTCCATCCGGCGCAGCTCCTCTCTAACCTTGTGCATTAGTGGTATTGGGACCCTATGCGCTGTGTGCACTGCATATGGTGTGGCATTGTCCTTTAACTGTATCTTTACAGGCTCTGTCTTGAGAGTGCCATGCTCTCAAAATGCATTATGGACCTCCTCGACTCGCTTCACAAGGCCCATCTCTGCTGCAGTGGAACGGCTGAGTAAGTTATTGACACCCTGCCCTCTGATAACATACATTGGGAATGAGTATGACTTGCCCTTGTACATGGTGTATGCTTGAAATTGCCCTTGACAATTCAAATGACCCCCTGGACTGCATAGTGAAATGCTGGTCTGCTTTAATTCTCTCTCTGGAATTAGCATATTATCCAAAGGAGTTGAATCAAGTGCAACTGGACTATACCAAGTCCAGTTGCACTTGATTCAACTCCTTTGGATAACCATTACCTGGATGAATGAGAACATTCACAGACAAGAATTAGCATATTGAAAGTCCCTTCACACATAACACTAGTGTCTGCTCCAGTATCAATCTTAAACTCCACTGGTGTTGCACCAATGAGAAGCTGCACTGTCCATTTTTCATCACTCAAGTTTGCATTCACTGATCCCAAAAAGTATGCATTCTGCTCATCAGTCTTTGTAACTTCACTCACCGATTTGCTCTTACACATTCTCTCCCAATGTCCATTTTTGTTGCACTTGTTGCTTGCTGATTTGAGCGCTGGGCATCTTTCCTGGTTTTTGTGCTGCATTTTTCCACATCGGCCGCACTTTCCTCCGCGCTCCGTGTTTCTGGAGTCCTTGCCTCCTTTCTGTTCAGCGTTACGTTGCCATTTCGGGGTTTTCTCCCACGCGCCCTGTGCGTGCACCTCTTGCACAGCCGCTGCAGCGCTTGTAGCTTCCCCTTGCTTGCTAATTTGCATGCTAACGGTCTCTGACTGACGCACTGACTGTGTTGTTTGTGCTAGCGTGAGATCATTCACGAGTTGCAACTTACGAGACTGCTCTTTATCTAGAATCCCTACCACGATCCGGTCACGAATATTCTCATCCCCGTTTATCCCGAAATCGCAGTGCTCTGACAGCTCATAAAGGCCTCTGACAGCTCATAAAGGCCTCTGATAAACGTCTCTGCTTTCTCACCTGGCTGCTGCCCCCTGCTGGTGGAAAATGGCTCTCTCGTGGATTATATTCCGTTTAGGGGAAAAGTACTCGTTGTATTTATCCATGACTACATTGTAACCCTCCTCGTGTGCTGCTTCGGCAAAAGTGAAAGACTTGAAAATATCCCCTGCTTACCTCCCCGTCGCATATACTAGAGAACTAACCCGTACTTCACCATCCTCCTTGCGGAGCCTGGTCGCCATTCGGAATCTCTCGAAGCGTCTTTTCCAGTCAGTCCATTCCGTCGGTTTGTCAAAGCCGAAGTTTTCCGGTGGGCTAAACGTCGCCGTAATCCACCATCTCTGTGAATACACGCCTCACTTCTGACACCGTGTAATAAATCAGTGGATGTCCAGTCAGACGGAGCAGGTTAAGCGTCGACTTTATTCAGCTAACGGGTCGGCCCACATGTCTGCAACATGACCTCCACGCATAGTCTCCTGCCGTAAAACCCCGTTCATGCATCACAGTTTCCGTCACTGTCGTGCACATTACCGTATTAACTGTAATACTACGACACCATTGACAGCTATGCGTAACGTTTGAAAGACGCGGGATCGTTGGAAGATAATCGCTTGAAACTTTGTCAGGATCCATCTCATAACAGCCGACGACAGTCCTGAAGGCGTGTTTGCATTGCGGGAGCGCTGAGTAAGGAGAACAGTGACTGTCTCCCTCCCTGCTGGCGTATTTAGTCCGTGTGCTCCGTCTTCTGTGCCGGTTCGTCTGAATCCTTGCGTGACAGCGTTTCAGCATCTTTCCTCTTGTGATTTCCACGTGAGTGTTCTGGATCAGACCTGAGTGTTTCCGGACTTTGGCTTTGGCCTGTGCTTTTTGGATGCCTTTGCTGAGCTGGTTCGCCTCTGTGTACCCAGTGGCGCCTCCAAGGGGTGGCCAGGGGTGGCCACGGCCACCCTGATACTATCCCTGCCCCCCTCCGCTGCCCCCCCCCAGCCACGAGTCGCATATGCAGAATATGCTTCTGATTATGCATAATATGCTTCTATCTGATATCTTACATTAGGTTCATTTAAATCAATAATGTATATTTTTCTTAACTCTCATATTGACAGTTTTCAACTAGCCTATACAGTATACTAACAACAGCAGCATAGAATTCCCGAAATTCAGTCGTGGCTTTTGGTTTTGGTGTGCCACCCCAAGATTTTCAGTGGCCCCATTTGCCCCCCCCCCCCATGAAGCATTTCTGGGGGCGCCACTGCTTGTACCGAACCGATTTTTGCCCTGTCCCGTTTGCTTCCTGGGTCCTGCTCTAGTTCAGTGCGTGACGCTTCATGGCCGCCCTCTCGGGCGTGGTTTTGGGCGGCACATCCGGTTGGTAACACGCTGCTTCGCTTGCCGGACTGGCCCAGTTCCACACAGCTCGGTTCTTTCATGAAGTAAACCCAAAATTCGTTTGTCCAAGACGGCTGAACGAGGCGAATCTTACACAACCTACCTTTTTGTTCTTCTCTTTGTTTTTGTTTGTTGTTGTTGTTTTTTGCCCCTACCATCGCCAGTTGTTCTTGAAAAGCTAGCTAGCTAAGCTACATTTTCACTACCGCTGTAATGCTGCACTCATGGGCGGATCAGAGGGAGGGGGAGGAGGGGGGCGACAGACCACATCAAGGGTGGGGGCGCTCTCTTGCCGTCAAACACAATGGTGTATGTTGAGTAGTTTAAATCGAATGGTTCCGTTTATTTCACCACGAGGCCATTTTTATATTCAAAATATTTTTTCATCAAAAAAGTATTGCGGCGAATTCGGGGGACGACGCAACCACAGGAAGTGCCGCGGCCGGGACGCGAACCCGCGTCGCCCGTACCGCAGCACAACATCGCTAACCGCTCGACTAAAGCATCAGACCCGCCAGCCAGCGTGTCTTCTTATCCATACACGTTACAGTATATTAAAAAAAATTCTTACCTGCGTCACGTGCCCGTGGGCACGCGTGCCATAGGTTTCCGACCCCTGGTCTAAAGCTTCAATGGCAAGCTTTGCAAAAAAAAAGTAAGTCACTAAAACAACGACAGGTTGCTGTCTGAACAACAAGTAGTTGATTTGCATCTGTTCCAGCTCTTCTGGCGTCAGGCAGCATTATCACCCACACCACATCTTAACGCCACCCAGTGGCGTGGCATCCACATTGTAAAAGGCCAGGGGCCTCCTGTATCAGTCGTTACTATGGGCACGTTTGTATGTATGTACACATGGAATTTTTTAGCCCTTAAGATTGTCTGACAGTCAGCAGCAAAGCATGATGGTTATTTGTAATCCCTCCCTCCTAACATCTATTGTCTACCTCTTGCAACGAGCAATCACCCAGGCTTGCAAAGACACCAGTGTTAGCCAATCGGTGTCTAAATTCAGGGGTCACCCCAGGTTCTACGCTGGCCTCTGAGACAAACTTCAGGGCTAAAAAATCCCATGGGTGTGTACGCACAGATTTGCCCATAGTAAACGATTGACGCATGAGGCCCCCTGGTCACTGAGAGAATGGCAGCTTCCTCGAAAAAATGTCAGTCACACAGAAATCATACATGAAAATAACATTAATAAACAGACACATGCATTCATTTTTCAACAAACTTCTTTAATTACGCCTTGAAACATCACGAGTGACAGATTGTCCCTTATGCCAACATGTAAAAACAACAAATGAATGCAGCATTTGATTTCACACAGATGACCTCACATTTTGCCTCTTTGTGTATGAGCTGACATGTGCAAACCCTGTCTTCTAATGCAGTGGTTCTCAATCAGGTCCTCGGGTACCACCAGTGCTAGGTTCTCTCTTCTGCTAAGCAATTCATTACATTCGCCTGTTGGTCCAGGTGTAAAACCTCCCTGATGGGAGGCTGAACAACTGGAACAGCAGGTGAATGTAATGATTGACTAGGCAGAAGGGAAAACCTGCGGTACGGGTGGTGCCTGAGGACCTGATTCAGAACCACTGTCCTAACTAATTCTGTCCGAACAAGCGCCCTGTCCGCCTGAAAATCTACATCACTGAAAGTGTGAAAGGTGGGTGACCGTCTTTAACCTTGTGGCTGCTGAGTAGCTGGTGGTGAGCTACAGAGAGGAGTGGCTTATGATGCTCTCCCCCTGCCACTCAATTAGATGTCCTTCAGGTCCTTCTGGATGTCCCACAGTGTGTTGGCACTCGCCTGAAGCTGGGCTACCTCATCCTCTGTCAAGGTCATGTTGATGACACTTGCAACGCCCCCGCTGTTCAGCACACAGGGCAAGCTCAGGTACACCTCATCGCTGATCCCGTACATGCCCTGTCAATCAACAATGTCATGTGTCTTTGTTAGTAGCCCTGCACATCAGTTGCTAAAGCATGACATTGAGACTTTCCATCCATTCGTCCATCATTTATACCCCTTTAACCCAGTTCATGGTTGTGGGGACACTGGAATCTATCCCGGTAGGCATTGGGCGGAGGGCGGGGAGACACCCTGGACAGGTCACTAGTCCATCACAGGGTCAACACACAAAGTCAGTCACACTCCCTGATCATACATATTAGCAGTTTGGCGACTCCAGTTCTCTAATATGTGCTTGGCTGTGAATCGGCAGGTATTTCCCGGATTACAATATTTTAATGCCGATTTGATACTTTTGCAATTTTTCAAAATGACAATATCATAAAAGTTGCAGTTAGATGCTATGATTTTTTTTTTAGGCTCCATCCCCTGTACAATGTGACAACTGCGATAATTCAAAGAAAATGTGCAACAAAAAGCATTTACTTTAAACCATACGTGTTAATTTTCTTACTCGTTTTGTGAATAAGATTGGGGATGTCAGGTTAAACATCTACCCCTCATCTGCCCCCTCGAATCATCTCTCCATCTTGCCCATCTCTTACGGATTCTTTTTCACCATTCTCTTTCACTGACCTCACTGATATGGTGGGCAATATGAAACCTTCAATCCCCCTAGATGTTTTACCATAGTCCTTGATTAAAAATGCCCTTGGGCCTGTTGGTAATTGTGTGGTTTCAATTATAAATTGTTCACTTAAATCAGGCCGGGTCCCTAGATATCTTAAAAATACTATTGTTCAGCCTGTGCTTATAGGCTTATATCCAAGCTGCCTTTCATATCCAAAATATTAGAAAGGGTGGTGGCTAAGCAACTACATAAAACACTTGATGCCCATAACATATTTGACAGTCTGGTTTCCGCAAAAAACATTCCACTGAAGCTGCCATGCTTAGAGTCTCTAATGATATTATGTTATCTGCTGATGCAGCTGAGCTGCTCAATTTCAGCTCAGCTTTCGATACTGTTGACCACCAGATTATGGTTGATGGGCTCAGGTAGTGGGTGGGAATCTCTGGGAGTGGTTCTCCTCTTGCCTGTCAGAAAATAGTTTTTTTTGTGTCTGCTTCTTCTGTCCTGTGCTGTGGTGTGCCCCAAGATTCGGTCCTGGGACCCATTTTATTTGCCCTATATATACTTCCTTTTGGGCATATTATTAGTAGCTTTGATGGGTTCTCCTATCACTGTTAAGCAGGTGATATGCAACTGTATTTCTCATTTGACCCCCAAAAGCCTGATAAACTGCTGGTTCCTCACGATTGTTCGACAACCATTAAGGACTGGATGGCAAACAATTTTTTACAGCTAAATACTGACGAGACAGAAGTCCTTATTATCACCCCAGATATTGCGATTTCTAAGGTCAGGCTTACTTTGCATTCTCTTTCCTCTTCCGTCTGCCCCAGTCTTAGAAACCTTAGTGTTATATTTGATCATAGCATGTCCTTTACTTCTCATGTCAAGATGCTAACGCAGTCCCGCTTACATCATTTGAGAAACATTGCTAGGCTTAGGCCTGTTGTATTGGGTGCTGAGATGGAAATTATTATTCATGCATTCATCTCTACACACCTAGACTATTGTAATTCACTTTTTTACTTGACTTAGCAAATCCTGTCTGGGTCAGTGACAAATGATTCAGAATGCTGCTGCAAGATTTCTAATTAGAACTAGCAATACTCTCACATTACTCCCATTCTGGTGTTTTTACACTGGCTTCCAGTTGAATATCGGATTAAATGTAATGTTTTAGTAATTACCTATAGAGTCTTGCATGGTCAGGTACCCTCTTACATTGCAGATCTAATTTGTATTATCTGTATCTTGTACCATGCTGCAAACCAAGGGGATCGAACTTTCACAGTAGTTGTCTCTAAACTGTGGATGGCTCTCCCCATGGCTTTGCGGTCTGTTGACTCTGTGGACAGTTTTAAAAAGCAGCTGAAAACTCACATGTTTAGTCTGGCTTTTGTTAAGTGTATCTAATTAATGAATTGCTTGTTATTGTTTGGCTTACGTAAGCGCTGTTTAGCTTTTAAATCTTTATTTATTTATTCACATTATTATTTTTATTTCTATTTTATTCCATTGTAAAGCACATTGTGACTCTGTTGGTGAAAGGTGTTATAAAAATAAACTTTACTTACTTACTTACATAAGCTTAAAACATGAATTTGCTGCCCTGAGTGAAACATTCAAACAACTGAAAATCAGTCATTCAGCGATGAAGAACTCATTACACCAAACCTCTTCACAACATCTGTTCATTGTGCATCAACGATGTGATTCAGGGTAAATGCTGCCATATTTGCCATATTAAAATTGTCATAGCTTAGTATTGCGATTTTGCACAGAACCGATTCCCTCCACCTTTAACACGCACATCTTTGGGAGGAAACTGGAGTTCCCAGAGGAAACCCAAACAAACAAGGAGAACATGCTGCCAAAATTGCCTGCTGGAATAGGCTGCTCCAAATGATAGGCTAGAGTCGGTAACAAACCTTGTAATGTAAATGGTAGACTATGTGAATATGGACAGTGCGTTGTTGTGATTTGGTGTGATGTATGTGCAGGTTTAAAGGACCCTGTGAGTTTCTTAATGCGTTTGCTTGTCAGTTAAAAGGGCCGCTGTGGGTGCACGAGCCTTCACCTCCACCATGGTCGAGACGGGATGGATCCGGTTCATGTTCTTGATGAGACTTTCTGTCAGGTCGGCAACACTCATTCCAATGGCCCAGTTGGTGTAACCCTTCAGTTTGATCACCTCATAGGCACTGAAACACAACTGCTTCCAGTTACTAACACGGTTTTAACTTTTGGGCTACTTCATGGTTTGATATCCGGTCCCCGATGAAACGGTTGAGGCAAAAACAGAAGAGAAACTGGACAAATAAATGTCTATCAGGCATTTGTGTAACTGAAAAAAGAGGGCCTTAAAATCATCTCAAGTCAATAATGACTACAGGCGTTATATCACATACCTATTTTGTATAAAATAAAAATAAAATAAAAAATAAAAAAGATACTGAATAAAACTATTCTATCATTCACAGTAGATCACTGGGGAATATATTTCACATTATATCAGAAATAAAGTCAAGTTTTATTTCAGTTGAGCTTTTTTAAGAACTGAAAATATACCTTTATAATCCCACCTCCAACTAGCAGCACTCTTTTATTAATTTATTTTGGTCTTTAATTTCTTTTATTTACTAATCTATATATAATCAGCCCTCTTATTTTTTTCACTATTTTTAATAATTCTATTCTTAAATTCCTGTGTGTGTAAATGACCTATATTGTTTTCGTTTTCAATGCTAAATTGTAAAGCACTTTGTTTGCATTTTATGGATTAAAGGAGCTGTGTGAGTAAAATCTATTATTTTTAATTTTTTATTATCACCGATTTCTATTCGGTTTGTGCTAGAAAAGAAGTTCACTTTTGGCTATGATATGTAAGATGCCTGGAGACTGACACAGCAATATATATCTGCTAACTGCCGACTCCCTTCATGAGGCCTTTTAGAATAGGCTCAGTGAGAAAATGCAAAACGTTAATGTTTTCTTGCACCTACAATTGAGGTTAGCGAAATCTGTGACAACAATGTGGTTCTAAGAAAGCTCAGGTGTTGTGAGCATCTGCCCACCTGTCCACCACCATCTTGTGGGTCTCTTTCCAGTTCTCGGCGTCGTTGTCGGTGCCGATGTCGGGGTTCAGTGTCTGCAGGTTGACTCCGGCCACGTTGGTTCCGCTCCACACAGGCACTGGAACGCACGGGGATGTCATTGCCTTCTATACACCTCAATGAGCTTAACAGGCCTAGAGATGCGCTCATGACTATTTTGATTCCACTTTCTCCCACTTATTTCGTTTTCACTCCTGCACCTCTGAAGGGGGGGTCAAGGCAAGGGGCTGGGCTACAGAACTGAACCACTGGAAGTGGTAGGAACCCAATGTGGACACTACAGCAGTACAGGTTGCTGTCACTGGAGACTTGAACCTGTTCCAAAGAGTCCAGGGATTGACAGTTGACTCGTTACAGCACCGTGCTGCCTCAAAGCTTCTGTCAAGGTGCAGAGGGTGGATGCACACACACACACACATATATATATATATATATATATATATGTGTATATATGTAAGTACACACCGACCTATATACAAATGGACACTCACCACTGGTGTCTCCATGCTCTCCCAGTATCCAGCCATTGAAGCTACTGGAGTGGATTCCCAGCTTTTCGGCCATCAGGAAGCGGAAGCGGGCGGAGTCCAGGTTGGTGCCACTGCCGATGACACGGTGTTTAGGAAGACCGCTCAGCTTCCAGGTGACGTAGGTCAACACATCAACTGTGGGCCAGGGAGAAAGCATGACGTTACAGTGTGTGTGTGTGTGTGTGTGTGTGTGTGGTGGATACTGACAGGACGGGGGGGGGGTGTGAAAGAGGAAAGGAAGAAGAAAGAGGGCTGATAGGACAGGAAATCAAATATTTCTAACACCTGTCTATTTCTATTTGAAATGTGACGATACGCGTCTGTAAATCTTTGCTTTAATCATCATCTATATCGGCGGTGGCTAACCATGCCCCATGGAGAACCATGTGTATGCAGGTTTTCATTCCAGCCCGACTCCCCAATCACCTGGTGTGGAGTCAGGTTGGAATGAAAACCTGCATACACACGGCTCTCCATGGCGCATGGTTAGCCACCGCCGATCTATATTCATACCTTGATTTATGGGACTGTATTCGAGTCCTTGTGACCTAATCCCTATTCTCGGTTCATAGAGCAGGGGGTAAAACATCCCATCCTAGATACATCTCATTACCCAGAGGAACAGTGGTTTCCATTTCTGACCCTCTTTCTCGGCCTCCGAGATGTAACTCTGAACCTTCGACCTTTAACCTGCGCTTAATCTGCTCGCCACTAGTAGTTTAGTACCTGGGTTGGAGACCACAATGATGATGCAGTTGGGGCTGTATCGGACAATCTGAGGGACGATGTGCTTGAAGATGTTGACGTTCCTCTGGACCAGGTTCAGCCGGCTCTCGCCCTGCTGCTGACGCACGCCGGCCGTCACCACCACGATGCGGGAGTTGGCAGTAACAGCGTAGTCTGGGAGGGAGGTGAGAAAGTTCAGATTTCATGTTGGGGTTTTTTGTGGGGTTTTTGTGGGGTTTCTCCCCGATTGCACTTGGCCAATTACCCCACTCTCCGAGCCTTCCTGGTCGCTGCTCCACCCCCTCTGCCGGTCCGGGGAGGGCTGCAGACCACCACATGCCTCCTCTGATACATGTGGAGTCGCCAGCCGCTGCTTTTCACCCGACAGTGAGGAGTTTCACCAGGGGGACGTAGTGCGTGGGAAGATCACGCTATTCCCCCCAGTTGTGCCTCCCCCCCCGAACAGGTGCCCCGATTGGCCAGAGGAGGCGCTAGTGCAGCGACCAGGACACATACCCACGTCTGGCTTCCCACCCACAGACGCGGCCAATTGTGTCTGTAGGGACCCCTGACCAAGCCGGAGGCAACACGGGGATTCGAACCGTCAATCCCCGTGTTGGTAGGCAACGGAATAGACCGCCACGCCACCCGGTGTTTTTACTGTTGGCTGTGTACATTTGGACATACATTTACCAAGTACTACGTGACTTTGTGGGATCCTTGGCGTGTACTGTGTAGAATATTAACATGTTATATAGAGGAACAAACTGCTAAGAGTATCCAGGGTTCCCTGTCTGTCACAGAAATCACTTTCCAGGACGTTTGCTTGCATATACCTGACAGCCGTGGCTCATGGAAGATCATATTATTATTAGTTATTAACTGTCAGTGGAAGTCTCAACAGTCTCTAAAGGGACGGTGTAACTTTATCTGGGGTCACTAAACACACCGCCAAAACGTCACACACTGATGTGACGTTTCATCAGCCGGAAATACAACTTTATAAGCTAACTTTATAACAGTTATATATCAATAATATCCCTATGATGTTTGATCAATTTTATAGTTCTGGTGTTTTCCATACCTGCAAAGCAACAGGGCTGCAACTGATGTTTATTTTCATAATCAATTAACCTATTGATTATTGTTTTGATGAATCGATTAGCTGTTTAGTCTATAACATGTCAAAAATAATGACAGATGGGGTGTCTGGGTAGTGTAGTGGTCTATTCTGTTGCCTACCAACATGGGGATCGCTGGTTCAAATCCCTGTGTTACCTCTGGTTTGGTCGGGCGTCCCTACAGACACAACTTGCCGTGTCTGCGGGTGGGAAGCCGGATGTGGGTGTGTGTCCTGGTCGCTGTACTAGCGCCTCCGCTGGTCGGTCGGGGCGCCTGTTCGAGGGGGAGGGGTAACTGGGGGGAATGGCATGATCCTCCCATGTGCTACGGCCTCCTAATGAAACACCTCACTGTCAGGTGAAAAGAAGCGGCTGGTGACTCCACATGTATGGGAGGAGGCATGTGGTAGTCTGCAGCCCTCCCCGGATCAGCAGAGGGGGTGCAGCAGCAATCGGGACAGCTCGGAAGAGTGGGGTAATTGGCCGGATACAACTGGGGAGAAAAGGAGGGGGGGGCGATTTTAAACCTGCCTTTGTCTGCGACTATCTTGGGTGTTTTGAGGAAGAGGCTGCCGTGCTGCAGGTCCATCATCTCCCCCTTCAGTTTGTCCTCCATCACATCCACCAGGGCAAGCTCATCTGCCAGCTCCTGCATGCACACAAGGGGGAGGGGGGGGGTGTCTATAAATACTTGGCTGACCAGTGAACTCCATCCTTGTCTTGAAATTCACACTATGCAGTCCAAAGCTGATCTACTTCACAAGAACAAAATAGCATCAATTTTCTTATTCTCCGTAATAGATTTATATTAACTACAATATATTTCCGTCAATTTTATTTGTATAGCCCAATATCACAGATTTGTCTCGAGGGGCTTTTAGAGGGTCAAGCTGTTATTTGTTTAGTGTAGAATAAAGCTTTGTAACGAAAAAAAAAACAAAAACAAAACAGTTTGCCTGCTGTGGCTTTTATTCCTGCCAACAGATACACTGATCATCCTGTGAGAAAGAGACGAGAGTCAGCTACTATAGGCCAGGTGTCATCACATACAAGGAGTTTGACTTGGTACGTTGCATTCAGGTACACGTGTACACGGTGAGATAAGAGAAGTGTAAATTAAGAATGGGCAAAGTACAAGGTGAAAAAAGTGAAATACACAAGTATAAAAAGTCAAAATATGAGTATTGTATCAAATCCAAGTATGAGCAATATTAGGGGTTTTACAGAACAGAGGTGTGAAGTAGTATGATAAGGCCAGTTACTGTAAGGAATGAAGAATGGAGTATTGCATAGTGGTAAATGATATTGCTCAGATCCTTTTGCATGGGTTATTGCCCCCTTTACTCTACATCTCTTGATATTACTGCTATATTCAATCTGGCACCAACAAGTACCGTCCCAATAGTCTTTCGATCAGTATGTGTCATTTCAATGGTAAAGGAGATTCTAATTGGAAGATTAATGTGGCCTTATTTCTACTCCTACTTCTGCGTTTACTTTACCCAGTTGCAGTTTTGATGTGAAAAAGCCAGCTGAGCTGCTACTGCATAAACTGTAGCAGATTAATGCCCTTTATAACGGATGTTTTCCTGAGATGAAGAGGGATAGAGTGATAGTATAATACCCAGGCGGACACCAAGAGATCAGTAATCTAGTGTCAGTCTATCGGTCCAGATCTGGGGAATTAGCTCTCCTGTGACACCAGACATGTCACATGTGCAGGAGCAAATAGCAAGGGCTCTTACCCGGAGCAGGATGCTGACGGCACAGGCCATGCCCACCTGGCCCACCCCCACCACCGTCACCTTATTCCTGGGTGGCTCGGCCGGGCCGCTGAACAGTGGGGTGATAAGCTTCTGCAGAAGTGAGGCCATTTTCAGAGCTGGAGGGGTTTAAAGGGGGGAGAGAAGAGTGAGAAAATAAGATGAGTGTGTATTTGATCAGGCAAAAATGTTGCTTTCCTGAGAAATATGAGGATGTAAGTGAGATCATCCTCAGTGAGACAACAAACAATCAATGCATCTCTGTGCCAAACTTACACTAAGTCCATATCAAGATATTCAACACGGTAAATCACACTACATCAACCAGTTCTCAGACGTCATCCCTCTGCAGAGTTCACCCTGACATACGCACTGCGGCACCTCACTGATTCAATGATGGAATACTTGCATTTTTCGGCGAAGCTCCGAGCTGCGAGGTACAAATACCACCATATAATCAGCATGGCAGACTAACCGGATCCCTATACGGTGTGTGTGTGTGTGTTCCTCTAAGCTCAGCGGCCCATACATCCACGACACCTCCCAGAATCTGTGATGTGCTGTGGAGGACAGAGCCGTCCTGTCCTCTGCATGGGCCGGAGTCACATGCAGCATGCAGAGAAGGAGAGAGAGAGAGAGAGAGAGAGAGAGAGAGAGAGAGAGAGAGAGAGAGAGAGAGAGAGAGAGAGAGAGAGAGAGAGGAGGAGGTGTGTGTTTGCCTCCTCCCTCAACCCCAAACGGAGCACGTTCCCTAATCGGATGCTGAACTTGATCGACTGCCTGCAGACTGTTAAAGGAGTTACTGTAATCTCTTAACACTGCCTCCATCTGCTCTCTACCTGCATCCCAGATGACCACTAACCAGCCCTGTATTCCTAAAAAAGACAGCAACCGCAATGGTTTTTACCAATACACACACACACACACACACCATAGCCCATTATATATATATATATATATATATATAAAATCCAGTGAGTCAAGTAAATTCTTTATGAGACAGTACAAGCCTGTTTCATGCCATAGGCAATCATCAGCTGTGTGTATATATATGTATGTATATACACACACGTGTGTATATAATATACACACATATATACACTACCGTTCAAAAGTTTGGGATCACCCAAACAATTTTGTGTTTTCCATGAAAAGTCACACTTATTCACCACCATATGTTGTGAAATGAATAGAAAATAGAGTCAAGACATTGACAAGGTTAGAAATAATGATTTGTATTTGAAATAAGATTTTTTTTACATCAAACTTTGCTTTCGTCAAAGAATCCTCCATTTGCAGCAATTACAGCATTGCAGACCTTTGGCATTCTAGCTGTTAATTTGTTGAGGTAATCTGGAGAAATTGCACCCCACGCTTCCAGAAGCAGCTCCCACAAGTTGGATTGGTTGGATGGGCACTTCTTTGAGCAGATTGAGTTTCTGGAGCATCACATTTGTGGGGTCAATTAAACGCTCAAAATGGCCAGAAAAAGAGAACTTTCATCTGAAACTCGACAGTCTATTCTTGTTCTTAGAAATGAAGGCTATTCCATGCGAGAAATTGCTAAGAAATTGAAGATTTCCTACACCGGTGTGTACTACTCCCTTCAGAGGACAGCACAAACAGGCTCTAACCAGAGTAGAAAAAGAAGTGGGAGGCCGCGTTGCACAACTGAGCAAGAAGATAAGTACATTAGAGTCCCTAGTTTGAGAAACAGACGCCTCACAGGTCCCCAACTGGCATCTTCATTAAATAGTACCTGTTAGAGCCTGTTTGTGCTGTCCTCTGAAGGGAGTAGTACACACCGGTGTAGGAAATCTTCAATTTCTTAGCAATTTCTTGCATGGAATAGCCTTCATTTCTAAGAACAAGAATAGACTGTCGAGTTTCAGATGAAAGTTCTCTTTTTCTGGCCATTTTTAGCGTTTAATTGACCCCACAAATGTGATGCTCCAGAAACTCAATCTGCTCAAAGAAGTGCCCATCCAACCAATCCAACTTGTGGGAGCTGCTTCTGGAAGCGTGGGGTGCAATTTCTCCAGATTACCTCAACAAATTAACAGCTAGAATGCCAAAGGTCTGCAATGCTGTAATTGCTGCAAATGGAGGATTCTTTAACGAAAGCAAAGTTTGATGTAAAAAAAATCTTATTTCAAATACAAATCATTATTTCTAACCTTGTCAATGTCTTGACTCTATTTTCTATTCATTTCGCAACATATGGTGGTGAATAAGTGTGACTTTTCATGGAAAACACGAAATTGTTTGGGTGATCCCAAACTTTTGAACGGTAGTGTATATACATATATTATATATACATGCATATATATACACACGTGTGTGTGTCGGTGTGTGCATATATGTATATATATATATATATATATATATATATATATATATATATATATATATATATATATTATGCGCAGAGAGCGAGAGACAGACAGACAGACAGACAGACAGACAGACAGAGAGACAGACAGAGATAGAGAGGTGTGTAATGTTTCCTTTCTAGGGCATAAGAAGAACGAATGTAATTACTTTGCGATATATTAAAATATTAGGCATTAGGCAACACAAGCATGTGAGACTGGAATTTAAAATGAATTAAACGAGCATTTAAAGAAGCCAGTATGTAAATCGATTTGTCCTAAGAAAAAGCCTGCCGCAGAAGGCTCAGCACAGATGACACTTTGCATCCACCCGCCTGTAAGCTGTGATAATAGGATGCAAACACAGGCGTCCCCGTCTTGTAGGAAAGCCTGTGTGTTATTGTGAGCCACAGGGTGAAGGATCATCTCCTATCCAAAAACCACCGAGTCTCTTCCCAGATGCCTCTATCCCAGGGGGCTCTACAGGGAAAGTGAGCGAAACGTGTTGATTTATATGGCTTAGAAATTAAACGGGATTATCGAGAGACGGCAACATGCACTCCCTCCCTGCATAGGGATGGAGAGTTTAACACGGCTTAGCCGGCAAGGTCAAACTGAGACGCATTAAAGAACCGTTCTCATGTCAGGCCGACAAACACATTCTGACCACGCGTCTCGTTCGAGTAACCGAGAGATGGAAAGTGTCACAAAGCCCTTTCCTAACCACTGTCATCTCATGATAATGGATGACGGTTTCTAGCGAACGGCCGCGCGGTGGTTACACGAGATAAGACTTCAACCTGAAACAGGCTTGAAAAGGCAAGCATTTCAACATTAGTGTATAACCGGGCCATTGTGGGTTGACCATAACACATTTTGCACAATTTCGATAATGCATGGCTCAAGCTTTTCTTGATAATGAGACGGCACATGGCCCTAAAAGTGCAGGTTACATCCAAAATATAATCAGAAAAAAAAACAAAAACCTAACAAATCTCCAGCAGAGTTTTTAAATAAACTACAGCCCGGTCACACAAATCGAAACGAGGATATACCTATTGAGAATCTTTGAAAAAAAAAAAATCCTTCATGTGCCTATTACCTGAATTGGTGATCAGGCCGACTGATAATAAAGTAAAAATTAAAAATTAAAAAAAGTACAAGCATAACAGAAACAGTAACACTGCCTGAATGTCCACACTAAACATGTGAGGTCCGCACGTTTTACCGTAGAAAAAGATGGTTACTGGTCATTTTGCTGGTCCAGATGAGGACACAGCGGTTTGCTGGTGTGCAATAGGGAAAACCTTCAGCAGATCCACGTTGCTTTAAACATGCACCATGAATGGCTGAATTTCACAGAGGTGTCTTGATCTGTGAAGTTGGGGCCCCCCCCATACACACACCGATAGGCAACAGAGATTCTCGGGCGCCACACTAAAATACAGCTACTTTAACTTATCAACAAAAAAACTAACTCACAAGTCAAATTAGTATGCAATTCACGAGTAACAGGAAGTGAACAAAGTACAATTCACGGCGCGGCATGCAGACGGGGTGCAGAAGGCAGGTGCATCAGTAAAGAAAAGCAAAACTTTATCAAATAACAGGCCTGCAGGAGCACACCGAGAGTTAAATCCCAGAGTTACGCAGTCCTGTCCCACACATATCCACGTGCACACACCTCACAGATGCACATTCTAGACAAGCCGTGGCTCTTAATCCCCTTTACTCCAACGGTCTATGCACCATCACCGCAAATGTACCGCCGTTAAATCAGCGACTCCTTTGCTACCATGGCCCTCTCTCCAACGCTACAGACAGACTTACCCTTGACGCCGCGCAGCGCTTCGTGTCCTGCTCCTCTGCTGCTGCCTTCGGGATTTGACTGACAAAAGCCTCTCCACCCCCTCAGCCCAGCACAGCCTCGGTTTGGCCACTCAAGCACTTCACTACCTCAGTCAGCTGGTACAAGAGTCACCTATAGGAAAACAGTCGCCTCTTTGGAAGAAAACAAACTAAATCACACCAGACTAAAGCAAACCAAAACACACACACACACATGAATCAAGAGATAAAAAAGGGTCAAACAGCCGCTTAAAATTCTGCAGACGATATTGTTATTTCAGGTTTTTATTAAAACACTGATCACCTTCCACAGTCTGGTGTTATATAACATATGAGCGTTTCATTCGTCTTCTCAGTAAATCCCCCAGGTCTGGGGTGTGTGTGTGTGTGTGGGGGGGGGAGTTGGGGGTGGGGGGGGTGCATGGAAGAAAGTGGGGAGGCTTGTTCCCAGTTTCACAGAATGAAAAAGTCTGACCCGTCGCCCGGCACAAGTGGGCCACAGAACCGCAGTGGCTGTAACAGATGAGTAACCGTAGGCTGTGCAGCTGGCTATGTATAGTAAGGTAGTGGTTGTAGCAAGGTGGGGTTTGTTGTTGGTTGTTATATATATATATATATATATATATATATATATATATATATATATATATATATATATATATATATATATATATATATATATATGTTTAATATATGTTATAGATCCCTTTATTGATTTTTTCATGACAAAGGCAAAAATACAATAAATAAACACCAGAATTTACTTCCCCCATCTCACCCACCCGCCCACAAGCCCATTCCTCTACGCCCGGTTCTTAAACTTCAAAAAACTTTTAAAAAAAAGTTTAAAAACATATGGAGAGAAACCCCCCCCCACAAAGTTCAATATAAATATCAAGAAAAAAGAGGCGCAAAAGCACTTATATACAATAAGCAGTAAACACGATGAATGAAATTTGAATAAATGAAAATAAAAAAACAGATTCAAAGGTAAATAAAAATATAGAATATAAAAAAGTGCAGGTAAAAAAAAAGAAAGAAAAAGAAAGAAAAAACACCATAAGGTTATCTCAAGGCTATGACGGCATATTAGGGCCATTGTAGAAATATATATTTTTTTGCCATCTCAGAGAATATCCGAGTATTTTTTCTTGTAAATTTACGACTTTAATCTCAGTTTTTTCTGGGCATATTACCCCCTCCCCCCGCTCTGTAATCTTTTTTACATTTTTTTTTACCTGCAATGGCCCTAATACGCCGTCATACAAGACTGGCATATTTTTGAGAAACAATATAATATAATATGTGTGTGTATATATATATATATATATATATATATATATATATATATATATATATATATATATATATATCGTTTTTTTCTGAAACCATCAATGGTGTTGAGTGCCCGACTAATGAGGAGCGGAATATATAGGTATATAAGACTGTGTGTGTGTGTGTATGTATATAAATATATATATATATATATATATACACAGTCTTATGTTAGAGAGAACTCACCATGTCTCAAAGAAATGATGTGATACCAGAAAGGTTTCCACTTTTTTCCCCAAAACTTTTCTGTCATTCCTTAACTTTCTGCAGGTGCAACAGGCTCATCAGGTCTCTCCTCCCTTGAATAAAGGTGGGGGATTCTGTGGTCTCCAGTTCTGAAGAATGAGACGCCTAGCCGGTAGTGTTGAAAAGGCAAGAGCATTACTTAGTTTGGGGGTACTGAAGAGCCCTCAGGCACCATACCACAAAGTGCTACTACAGGGAAGGGTTTACTTGAAACAGAGGAAACGTGAGGTTCGTTTTAAGGCACATTGTCTCATTCAGTCGGTCCCAGTTTCTTCTTCAGGGACTCTGGCATCTCCGGTGGAGGTGGGCGAGGCAAGCGGAAGTACACTTTGACAGAGTCGTAGATGAACCACTGCAGAGCCGTCAGGGTACCGATCATGATAATACGGGCCACCAGACCCTTCCACACACCTGGGTTGGGACAGAGGACAGGGAATAAAGAGAAGTTACACCGACACAGGTGAGAGTGGGAAATTTTCATTTGTTGGCTCGCACACATATTACAATGAAAAATAAAATTAAAGGACCACTTCACCGATTTTCAACCTTATCTCTCCACCTATCGGATTTTAGGATATAGAGTGAAAAACATCTGCCGTTGTTGCCAATGTTCTGTGTCTCTGGGACACAGTTGCAAAATCTGTCCTTTCAGCACCAGTGTCGTCATTTGACACATCAGTGACATCGTTGGTGACAAGGAAGAACTACAGACAAGTTCAGCTTGAATTTCTAGTCTCCACCTCGTGCTACGTGCTATACCACTCAAAAACAAAACTTCCTTGTTCTCTTCACTTGTATCAAAAAAAAGCTACTTTTTCCAACAGCAAAAATGGCCTCCCAAAACACGAGTGCAGAGGATCTTATGGACCAGGATACATTTCACAATGTTTTGGCCGACTCGGTTATTCAACCATATTTATTCAAGCCAGACTATACCAGTGTTTCTCAACCCAGTCCTCAAGGACCCCCTATCCTGCAGATTTTCTTTGCAACCCTGAATAGATACCTGTTTGTAGTTATTCAACCAATCAGCAATGAATTTTGTCAGATGTTGCACACTTTGCATAATTAAGTGCTGCGAGATGATTGGTCGAGTAATTACAAGCAGGGCTACCTATGCAGGGTTACAATGAAAATCTGCAGGATAGGGGGGTCCTTGAGGACTGGGTTGAGAAACACTGGATTATACGACTGAAGAAACGCAGCGGAGAGAGGCCAAGGCTGCTGCTGCATCAGCCGAGCAAGAGGACATGGCTGATGGCGACCACCCAGAACCTCAGCTGCCGAGAGAAAACAGCGACTGGTGGTGCTGTTGCTCAAATAGCCCTCCGATGCTAACAGAAACTGAATCATTCTGCTGCAATGAATTTCAGCGTGGGGAGTTTTTGTTGGATGCTGTCGCCGATGCCAACCCCGAGACGATGGGGCGACGTTTGTAAAAAGTTGCACCTTCTGTTTTCCTGCTCAATTTTTGCACATTTAGCATCGCCAAAGGTAACGAAATGCAATACAATTTTCAATTGTCACTTTTTTTAACATTTAGAGAGAAAAACAGGTTGTATTAACTCTCAGATGTACATCGCTTTGGATAAAAGCGTCTGCTAAATAAAAAAAAAATAATGCAAAATATTGTAATATCGTCTTCAAGAATAATGATCAGCATTAAAGCAAAATTATAAAATAATATATAAATATAAATGTTAAATGTTGAATATAAATATAAATTTTGAATGCAAATATAAATGTTAGATGTGAATGTTAAATGTTGAAATATAAATGTTAAATCTAAATGTATGAAATATGCTAATTGATCACGCCCCTGATGTGTGACAACAGTTTTTTGCATGGCGAGTGGTCTCTCCATGCAAAAAACTGCATACAGCCAGAAAAGCTGCTGCAGATCTGAGCTGCTCAGGCAGAGCAGTGATGACACAGTTATGCCCCCCTGAGGTGGACTTAAGGACATGTGGTTTAAATCAGGTTACCTTTTCTGCAAAGCAGTGGTTCAAAGATGACATACGTGCACTTCGCCCTTACCCTACCCAGTGTTGGTATTCAAGCTCTATATGTATAAGGGAATATTTGTCCATTTTTCTTCTCTCAAATTCAGCTCAGTCATGGAAAGTGCATTGCATTTATATGTACAAAATGTGCTATATGAATACATTTTAGCTGACTGACTGACTGATGAACTCACCCATAGGTCCAAGTTTCTTCAGGACGCCGACTGCCGTACTGCCCTTCTCCTTGTTGAGCACCGACACCACGGAGTCAGCGGGGTGAGAGACGATGGCACAGAACACACCAGCTGCATGGAGACGAACATTAGCATGCACCGACAATGTCAGGCGGCAACAGTCAATAAGTACAGGCTCTGTTTGTACGGTCCAATAGCGCATTTGTGATGGTGACGCATTTCATGTTCTCTGAACAGTAGGATTGGGGTAGTTGTGTTAGCAGAGGGGTAAAGATGAAGTTTTTTTAAATTTAAAAAACGTAAAAAAATTTTCTCCCCATTGTATCCGGCTAATTATGCCACTCTTCTGAGCTATCCCAGTCGCTGCTCCGCCCCCTCTGCCAATCCGGAGAGGGCTGCAGACTACCACGTGCTTCCTCCTATACACGTGGAGTCACCAGCCACTTCTTTTCACCTGACAGTGAGGAGTTTCACCAGGGGGACGTAGCGCGTGGGAGGATCACACTACGTCAAGTTCCCTCTCATGCCCAAACAGGCACCCTGACCAACCAGAGGAGGCGCTAGTGCAGTGACCAAGACACATACCCACATCCAGCTTCCCACCCACAGACACGGCCAATTGTGTCTGTAGGACGCCTGACCAAGCCGGAGGTAACATGGGGATTCGAACCGGCGATCCCCGTGTTGGTAGGCAATGAAATAGACTGCTACGCCATCCGGACGCCCCGTGGTTTAAGTTTAACAATAATAGTGGTGTGAGTAAAATAAGTGACCGTTCTGTTTTGTATTACACACCACTCACCAAGCATGCCGGGTTTTTAAAAAATGCTGCACACAGAGACAGTTTCCGATATTGTGCATGTATATGTAGAAGTGAAGCGTGTTTCAACAGCGAATGACCGGCACTCCCTTCTCGAACAACCACGGTGCCTTGATGAAGCACTGGGATAAATATTTCTGCATTTCCACTTTCAAACTGTAACCTGACACATAAAATAGTACTCGCATCTCCCACAACAGCATATACAGTGGCTATAACAAGTCTACACAAAAAGCAGGTTTTTGTGATGTAAAAAAAAAAATGAAACCAAGATGAATCATGTCAGAACTTTTCCCCCAGAATTTTGTGAAATTGTAACCTATAAAAATAAAGTGAAAAACAATCAGAAACATTGGGGGGGGGGGGGGGGGGGGACACAAAACTTAAAATAATATTGCGCCAAGCTGATAGACTCTTACCCAAAAAGACTGAGTGCTGTAATAAAATCAAAAGGTGCTTCAACAAAGCATGAGGTTAGGGGTGTGCACACTTATGCTACCGGCTAATTGCAAGGTTTATTTCCCCCCCCCAGAAGGTTTCAGCTTGTTTTTCACTTCAGTTTTATAGGTTGCAACTTCACATTAAAGGTGCAAAAAGTTCTTAAATGATTTAGCTCGGTTTCCTTTTTTTACATCACAAAAACCTGCCATTTTAACAGGGGTGCGTACACTTGTTATCGCCGCTGTAATCCACGGCACGTTTACAGGGACGCACAGCGGCTTTTCTGTGTCGGACTCACCGATGTATCCGGCCACAAAGGTGACCAGCAGCTGCTCGGGCTTGGAGCACTCGCTGCGAGGCTTGGGCACCGCGTGCTTGTACAGCAGCTCAACGGTTCTCTCGAAGCAGGCGAACTTCATCATGGTGTAAGGGATCTGCCTCATCCACAGGGGCACCACACCCTTGTAGAAACTAGGAAGCAGAAGGTGGTTAACGACAAGGCTGTGTCTTGAGTGGAAAACGTAAGAGGTTTGACTGTAGAATAGACTGGCCGCAATGGCACCGTTTTTACAGAAGTGTAGCTGCCTTTCAACTGTTAACTGGGTTTATGTTTTACCACAAGGAAGGAGTCACTGGTGTTCCATGTTGTCCACTACTAACTGACCCCTCCTAAGTCCTGCCCCTTTTCGCTCTGTGCGCCAGTAACAATTGAGTAGGCTTGGTACCTGCCAGAACCTCCGTCAACTTTCCCCTTTCCTCTTATACTTGGATGTGTTATGTGCTAGGCTCGTCTATGTTGGAAAAAAAAATTTTTTTTGGAAGATGGTTAAAAGATGTATCTGGGGGACCTGTAAAGGCAACACTCCATACCCTGTCCATGTGCAATGCGTTGTGTTTATTCCACTCCCAAAACAGAAACAAATGTTGTCCGATATAAAGAGTGGAACAGAATAATAGGAGAAGAGGAAGGCCAAAGAGGAGGTTTATGGATGTGGTGAGGGAGGACATGCAGGTGGCTGGTGTGACAGAGGAAGATGCAGAGGTCAGGAGGAAATGGAGAACGGGGGATCCCCGTGTTGGTAGGCGACGTAATAGACTGCTACGCTACCCGGACACCCCAGAAGTAACTTCTGGTATTATTTATTTGGATATACACCATGTCTAGCATCCCAACAGGGAAAGTTACCATTTAGTGCAGGAGCAATGGTGACCGATAGTCTTGTCATCCCCCGTCTCCTCGCAAAGAATCTGTGACTTCTCCCCTTTTCATTGAGATCGGAATGACTTCGCCTCAATTTCGCGTTGTTTTGTCTCGTTCATAAAAGTTAACATCGTTAATATAGCCTTCCACTGCATACCGTTGACCTTGCTGTTGGCTTCTTGAAGCTATATTGCTTGACGCCCACAAACTACCTAATATACACTGCGGCACCCGGCTAAACAGAACCGGCGTCAGCCGTGTTGCCATGTTTCTTTTTGTCAAGCTTGTCCAACCTAGCAACAAGAACTTAGGGGGGCGGGACTTTGGGCCATTCAATTTGATACCAGCAAACAGAATGTGACTGAACGGTGACGCTAGGCATGCCCCCTAAAGGTGGATCTATGGAGCATGTTCTTTCTCCATCCATCCATTATCTGAACCGCTTATCCTGCTCTCAGGGTCGCGGGGATGCTGAGCCTATCCCAGCAGTCAGTGGGCCGCAGGCAGGGAGATCACAGGGCTCACATACACACACACACACACACACACACACACACACACACACACACACACACACACACACACACACACACACACACACACACACACACCCATTCATACCTAGGGACAACTTAGTACAGCCGATTCACCTGACCTACATGTCTTTGGACTGTGGGAGGAACCCGGAGCCCCTGGAGGAAATCCACGCAGACACGGGGAGAACATGCAAACTCCACTCAGAGGACGACCCGGGACGACCCCCAAGGTTGGACTACCCCGGGACTCGAACCCAGGGCCTTCTTGCTGTGAGGCGACCGCGGTAACCACTGCACCACCATGCCGCCTATGTTCTTTCTCATGCAGCAAAGTTTTAGCCAGAATAAGTATATTGTTTATTTATGTACATACACCGTGAGTTTGATTTGATGCCTTGCAAAATGTCCCAATTAGACCACAATGTAATAAAAAAGGAAAGTGAAAAAACTCATGCACTCATATGTATGAATGTGGACTTGTTTTTAATCCATCCATTATCCAAACCGCTTACTCTGCTCTCAGGGTCGTGGGGATGCTGGAGCCTATCCCAGCAGTCACTGGGCGGCAGGTGGGGAGACACCCTGGACAGGCCGCCAGGCCATCACAGGGCTAAGATACAACTGTTGGCCTAGGTGAATAGTAGCATAGTTAAAGCGTCAGGTGCGTATGTTGAGAAACGTGTGGCAGAAAGAAAGTTTTCAACCGCGCGCATACACACACATAGATCAACAAACACATGATAGAGTTTTGTTTCAAATATTCATTTCGGTTTATGTGTTGATTTGAACCTGGATCCCTGCTCTGTTGTGGTTCAGTTTCCCCCTTTATCTTGACACGTCGGTCATTATTTACCACACATACACACACCCCTGCCATGAAATCATCCCCTTGGATTCCATCATCGGAAAATCGTCAACCAACCTCATAAAACCGCGAGCAGCCGAAGCAAACAACAGCAGAAAAGTCCACGTGGGAGCGCATAGTTACCCCATATTATTTCGGCATAAAGGCTGTTGGTGCAAAACAAGTGAACAAACACGGAGCACAGCAGAGGGACAGTGAATATAGCGTCACTCGAGCTGACGACCACTACACTCGTTACATTGCTGTAAGGGCAATAAAAGCTTCGTATCACCCCCCAAAGCAACGTTAATGCGGTGCAACGTGAATGTGTGAACTCGGCAGCAACAGCACACAAAGGAGAAAATGTTACACTTCATAACGTATTGTATTCCCAACACGAGGTACGGGCTGGGGTCCGGATTGACTTGCCATTCGATCCGGATGCGGACCGAGGTCCGGACTTTGAGAAGCCCTGCTGTACAGCCAAGTCTGTGCAAACCGAATTCCCCTACAGAGACACTAAAGCCGGACACGTTTATCTTGCCACAAAACATGTTACTGTAGCATGCTGATCAAAAAATAAATAAAAACTAAAATTAAACAAAAACAAGCACGTGGTTTCTCTAGTGCTTTTTTCAGCCCACAACATTTAAAACTGCTTTGCTCTTGTGAAGTCCTGTGTGGGATGAATGGATGTGCTTGCAGAGAGGGAACACGCTATCCTCTTGTGTAGCCTCAGTCACTCATTAAGTTTAACGTGTTACCAAATACTCACGCCCAGAGTCCCTCCTCAGCGTACATCTTGGGTGCGCACTCTCTCAGGGTGTTGGCGTACCCGGGCTGGGTCTGGATGCGAACTTTACACGCCTCCATGGGGGCCAACGCAATGTCAGCGAAGAACTCTGCACTGGCCGAGGCCGCCAAGTAGAGGGAGGTCCTCCAGAGGTAGGTGTTCTCCTGGTTGTTCCACCAGGCAGGATGGAAGAGGGAGGGGAGAGATACAAGACAGACAGAGCTATTAGATTAATTCACATTTATTTATTCAAATATCAATCTTGGATGTACATGTATGGAACCAAGAGGGTCCGAGTTAAGAGAGACCTAGAGCAATGTCCCTGAAGATGGTAGAGAGTCATTTTATGGCCCAATTATGTTATTAGAGTCACAATAACTACTACTAGTAGTAATAATAGTAGTCCCATTGATAATAATGATAACAAAAGGTACATAAAAATAAAATGGTAATTAAAAAGATGATAAAATAATATTTCCAGTACAGCGCTCATCTAAACAGAACTACAAAATGCCCTAAAAAACATGAGCAATAAATACGAATCTCAAAAGATTAAAATACCACAGAGTAAAATACATAAACACAAGCAAGACTAGAAAAGTGTGATGTTGAAATCGAGTCGTTGAGCTGTCCAATATCATCAGACTGGTCAATCCAGAGCCCAGAAGCTGCGATGAAGTAAGCTCAGTCACATTTGTCTCTAGACCTGACTGTGGAATTACCAGCTAAGAACACTTTAACATAGATGGATATTTTGCTATGTTGGGGGGTTTTAACCTGCAGCCGTCTGGTTATGGGGTGATCTCTCCAACCACAGGCCACCCAGAGTTCAAGTAAAGGGAAAGAAGGAGCGTACTTTGGTTGACCGTCAAGCAGTACTCACTTCTCCTAGGATGTCACTGTACAGGGTCTTGAACACCTCGTAGAAGCCAAACTTGCAGAGGCCCTGCATAGAGTAACCGATGAAGGTGGGAGCCCAGCCCTTTGCAAGCCCGCGGACACCATCCTCTTTCACGGTGACAGAGAATCCATTGAAGATGCTCTTGTACTTGCCAGGGTCCACCTTAAAGATGAAGACAGCACAAGTAGTGAATGTCTGCTGAGGACATTCAGGCCAGAAATGACAGGATTAAGAGAGGCTGTATTTATTTAAAAGTGCCCTATACTGGTTTATTCCACAGTATGTACACAGCAAAGTTGTAATACACACCTGCAGACGGCACTTGACCAGGTCAAGAGGCACAACGGCTGTGTGTGTGATTCCGCAGCTAAGGATGCCCCCGAAGCCGCATAAGGCGTAATATTTTGTCGAGCCAAACCCACAGCTCACTTCAGCATCTGCAGCAAAGAATGAAACACAATCACACCACGTCATCAGCGATACCAGAGTTCACCAAGCGATGACACAATATACGTAATTCAAGTACAACAACATTGTCTTTTTGCTGGGTTTCATATTCATTTCCTTTTTTTTTTTTGTAATTTGAACTTTGACATAGGTGGGCATAACCCTTCCCCATTGGAAGCACGTGATTAAAACGGCAGCACTCCAAAAAAATGCAGTAAAACATGGTTATGCTACAAACTCTGAGTTGAAAACAACTTAGAGGAGAGATTTACTGTAAAGGACTAAAGGTTACACACTCGGGAAGATAAGTGACTCATGATCTAAAACAGCATGAAACAAGTTTACTATTTGCTCCCGTGTTTCAGGGAAGATTTTGCTAGGCCTTTCTTTCACTCCCTCAAACGAAGAATAAATGGTTAATTCCCTCACACTGTCAATGACTGCAATTCTTCACTAATGATGGTAGCAGTACATTTACAAATCAGTAGCTTTTACATCAAAGTACAAACAAAATGAGATATCCGTGCGGTGTCACCATAGGTGAGGTCGCCAACCTGCATCCTGTACATTACCGAGTTGGGGTGGGTGGGGGCATAACAGTTCAGTCCCACTGGAGTTACAGAAAATGAAGCACCTCAAAAGGCAAAGTCAGCTATTTCCATGTGATGGAAACACACTGGGATGTCTGTCACATTTACCCTCACACATCCGTCCCCACAAAACACTTGAATTACCGGACAGACCAAGTTGACTACTGAACAGTCACAAAGTAATTTTGGAAGACTTACAAAACGAAAGCCCCCCCCCCCCCCCCATCATTACTCACCAGCCACCGCAGCAGCTGCCAGTCTGCGTTTGGGAGGGGCCCGGCTCTGCGGGGGCTCCCGGACCTTCCGCAGTGTGAACAGCGGCCTGTTGAAAGGGTTTGTCCAGGCAAGCTGCGTCAGCGTACTTGGGTACATTATTTTTAGTGGTGGCTACAGGAAATCAGGGACAAGTCAATTAAAATGTATCTACGCAGCATATTTCATACCCTAATGCAACGCACTTCACAACAAGCGAAAAGAGCAAAGATGAAATGAGGTGACGCCAAATGAAAATAACAGACTGAACAAACAAAGACAATGAAGAAGTCCAACATTTATGAAACAGAATGAACAAATATATATCGAAGAAGAATAAAACATTGGTCAGAATGAATTGATCACATCACAACAGACAGAACTCGTCAACAGCCCATTAGGAGCTAATTACTGAAGGCAGGGGGGCGACACTTGGTGAAAGCTCCCCTGAAATGAGGGTTTTAAACACTTGAAAGTTGCTGTGAAACTGGCTCGTCTCCATCTCGATGGGAGGGTGGTGCAGAGTCTAACAACCTCGGAGTTACGTGTATTTTCTGGTGAAGCACTCCCGACAGCTGGACATGTGTTGAGCATCTTCGTCTTCTCATCTTCTTGTGAGTTTAACTGTTGATAAACCGGGTTTGCTCACTGCTGCTGCTGCTGGCTGGCTGGCTGGCTGCTGCTGCTGGTTGGCTGGCTGGCTGGCTGCTGCTGGCTGGCTGGCTGGCTGGCTGGCTGGCTGCTGCTGGCTGGCTGCTGCTGCTGCTGGTTGGCTGGCTGGCTGGCTGGCTGCTGCTGGCTGGCTGGCTGCTGGCCGCTGGCTGGCTGGCTGCTGCTGCTGCTTGGCTGGCTGGCTGCTGGCTGGCTGGCTGGCTGGCTGCTGCTGCTGGTTGGTTGGCTGGCTGGCTGCTGCTGGCTGGCTGGCTGGCTGGCTGCTGCTGCTGGCTGGCTGGCTGGCTGCTGCTGCTGGCTGCTGCTGGCTGGCTGGCTGGCTGGCTGGCTGCTGCTGCTGGCTGCTGCTGGCTGGCTGGCTGGCTGGCTGGCTGGCTGCCTCTGCTGCTGCTGCTGCTGCTTCACCCACGCCGGCCTGTGGCACCATTATGCAGCATCCTTACCGGCTAGCTCGTACGCCCAAACGCCCCCCTCCTCCCTCCCCTCATATAAACCACACAAGTCCCCATTCAGGATGCGGCTCGGCTGCGTTTCTAACGCTATCTAGCTGGAGTTAAAAGTAGCTGTTTATGAATTCATAATAACCGTGTCTTACTATAACCCCGCTGTACTTACCGCTCCAGACTCCGCCGGGGGGGGGACGAGCGGCTGCCGGCCCGGGGTTCCGCCGGCGGCCAACGTCAGGAGGAAGACGCTCTCTGTAGACATTCTCTCGGACACCACGTGAGCGGCCGATTCGTAATCTCAGCGAGCGACGCGCAGCGATTTAAAGCTCGTCACCCGCAGCAACAAAAGGTCGATTTTCGCTCCTTAGCGACAGTAAACGACAGTTCTGTTGCCTAAATTTAAGAGTAGGAACTGGTTAAATTTAGAGTTAAGCGTTAGACATTGGTCCAGGTTGGTAGTGGTTTAGGGGTTACGGTTTAGGTCTTTCACGTGGTTTCCAGAAGAATGTATAGTTCTCCAGGGGAGGCTTGATTTCAATCTCGGCACGTCCCAAACCACCTTCCTGCGTGGTTGTAATCACATGAGAACAGGTGGAACACCGCCCTGCAGGAGTAGCGTGGAGCAGAGAGAAACGCACCACATTCATGACACGAACCGGTCTCTCACCGTCTTGTCAGTGATTTATTTTACACCTTCAGAATAAAATATTTCATAAAAACACAAGAGAAGTCAACTTTCAGATAGTATATATATATTGTCCATGATGTATAGCACACCAGCTCATATCACTCAAGATTATTAGAATAATGGATAAATGTTGTTTTTACAAAGATGAAGAGCAATTCGTTTATTCTATGGCTCTTTTGGAGAGAAATGGAAGATTATGTTACTCAACATATCTCAAAAATATAATCGATATTGAAGCTAAACTATTTAATGGTTTTTAAAAATAGGAATCATAAAATATAATTTATTGTTGTTTTTAGTATCAGGTACATTTCATATCAAAATTCTGAACTCTTTTGATGGTTTGCATTGAATTTTGAGAGCCACATTGACTCCCTTATAGCTTATTAATAAAGAAATGCCCAAATGTGGTTGCTTATTTTAATGTCTTATTTATCTATTTTTAAAATTCTTTTCTATGCAAGAAGTATATGTTTATTTAACATTTCCCAAATGTTATGAATGTTATGAATGTGACAAAGTTATATATTTTTTTAGAAAAAGAGAAAAAAAATGGCCCCATGCAAATTCTCCCTCTCAGAATGTACAGATATCTCTGACACTTGTGTATTTGTAAGAGAAACTTTAATTCACATCTTTAGAGAAAAGAGTTAAATCATTTTGGGAAAAGTTGAGTAGCTGCCAAGCTACTGTGAAATATCGGCTTGTGCCTTTATATGTTACCACATAACACCAACACACCGATTCATTGGTTCATTGCTCAATTTCCAACAATCAACAAAACAAAAAGAAAAGAAAAAGAAATCCTTAAATATGTGCTGAGGTCTGATGCCTTTTAATAGACCAAAACATCTGATACAATCTTCTTTTTTTTGATGGCAAAAAAAAATTTGATTTTTTTTCACATTTTGATGAAACTTCCGCCGCATAGCTCTTGCATTTTAGTTTAAATGTATCCTGAATTACATTTGTTTCAATCTTTTTTGTCCTTTTTATTTTTCCCCCCTTTTTTCTTAGTTTTCTGCTCTATGTGTTGTTTCTCTAGGATTAATGATTTAGAAATACTGTCGAGGAGCAAGTCCCTGATTTGTAATGCTATGCTGCAATTTTTTAAATTAAAAAAACTGAATAAAATCATTATAAGAAATTAAAGGATCAAAACATTATTGACTGCGAAGGCGGACAAGGAGAACATTTCCTGCTTTCTCCATAATCTTTGATCAGTTTGTGTGAATTCTGGTCTGGATATTATACATTTAGATACGCCACAGAGTATCTCCCATCTGACGTCCTTTACAATTCTTCTGTTTTAATCTTTGTTATTCAGCTGTCGTCGTTATCAATCAGTGCTACAATAAGATACAATTTCACAAAAAAAGGTGGGAAATAACGAAGTTTATTTTAGAATACCATCTACATTATCATAAATAAGAGATTCAAAATCCTTACCCACATAATCCCTACTTTATCTGTCCATGGTCGGAGAGCTGCCTGATGCAAGACCAAATCACTTGTAAACTGGGTCCAGATTAAGATAAAGTATCACTTTCAGGGTTCAATTATTACCTTTGCATATTATGTGAAAATATGCTATAAAAAGTTAAATAGACCACGTTAGAAAAATATCAAAATAGAAACAAAGACACCTGTGAACAATTCAACAAAGGCTCCTCAGACTGCGCTCACTGCATCCAAGAGCTTTCAGTGGGTGAGCGACCCTGTATACATTAGCCAAGAGTTTCTTGATTTTGTTAATTTACTCAGGCAGAAGTAGTCAACGGTCAGGGAAGAAGATCAACGGAGCAGTTATTCAAACAAGATTAACTTCCTCCGTGGATCTTTTTTGGGACCAGCGGCGTATGGATGCATGCTGTCAGCGAGGAGGACTATGTGGGCGCACCGTTACAGCCAGTCCTGCAGATGGGACTGAAGGATCAGAAATCTTTTTTGGGGGGGGAGGGGGGAAGCACAACAGAGCACTAAGAACCAAAGCATGTAAACTCTGTAAACTCACACAGGCACACTGGTAGGGCTGCACAAATAATCAGGTATAGCTGCAGTTGCAATTTCAACTTTTATTTATTACATATTGGCATATCTGAATTCTTCAGACATTTCATTGAAAACGTCTGCTGTTATCTTATACATGTTGCCAAATCTAAGTAAAAAAAAAGCTGTAATTCAGGTAACAATCTGAACATCCAGCAAAATAAGTGGAATTGTTATTTCTGCCATAAATGTGCAGCCCTACACGCAAGGATTCAGTTAATTTGATCCAAGTCTGCTGTCATAATTTTGTTAAATCCTGCAGGCAGGTCTTATACTGAGCACAGCAATGATTAGGGGGGGGGGGGAATTCTACCTCAGCTTCAGATAAGACTGATTTTCATCATACAGTGATGTGACCTGAATACACATCTCCCAAGCACAGATCATATTAAAT
Organism: Lampris incognitus; assembly: GCF_029633865.1. Lineage (NCBI taxonomy): Eukaryota > Metazoa > Chordata > Actinopteri > Lampriformes > Lampridae > Lampris > Lampris incognitus. The sequence goes on along the minus strand of NC_079216.1, from coordinate 9,274,034 downwards.
TTAGAGAAGACTTGACCTGAGCACCATAAAAATGACATTCTACCTAGCTCTACGACTACAGTGTCAGTTTATAAACGCATAGAAATACAAGTAGACTTTCATTGTTAGTATCATTGCGTTGTGCTTTAAAACGGAAGGGTATTAAGTGCTGACAGTGTCCAGGCACTTCACCGTCAGAAAACACCTGGCACAGAGCATCGGAAACTACGTCCTTTTAAAATTACAACCATGCACTGATAACTGGCCTTGCCATTCTGCGCTGATTTCTACATATACGGGTAAAACACAAAGACACAAACATTTCACACAGATTAAAACAGACTTAAAAACGAGTCTCTTCAGAGGAAAACAGTGTTGTCCATGATCTGCTGTCAGAAGTGAAATAGACCTCCCTCTCGCTGGGGAGGGAAGCTGCAGGGGCGAGAGAGCGTGTCTATCACTCCCAGTTAAAACTGTGTCCTTGAGGGGTGTCCGGGTACCGTGGCGGTCTATTCCATTGCCTACTAAGATGGGGATTGCCTGTTCGAATCCCCGTTACCTCCGGCTTGGTTGAGTGTCCCTACAGACACAACTGGTCGTGTCTGTGGGTGGGAAGCTGGATGTGGATATGTGTCCTGGTCGCTGCACTAGCGCCCCCTCTGGTCGGTCAGGGTGCCTGTTCAGGGGGAGCGGGAACTGGGGGAATAGCATTATCCTCCCACATGCTACATCCTCCTGGCAAAACTCCTCACTCTCAGGTGAAAAGAAGCGGCTGGCGACTCCACATGTATTGGAGAAGACATGTGGTAGTCTGCAGCCCTCCCCAGCTCAGCAGAGGGGGTGGAGCAGCGACCGGGACGGCTCAGAAAAGTGGGTTAATTGCCCAAATACAGTTGGGGAGGAAAAAAAAAAAAACTGTTTCCTTAATACGACCATGTATAAAAAGGGGAGGTGATCCGAGTTTGCTGCTTGGGTTGTGGTGAGTCGTGGTGAATGGCAGGGTGTGGCATGAGCCAAGTGTGACATACAGCCAGGGGGGGGCCTTACTTTCCACTGCTACCTTCAGCACTGCTTCCTCCTCCGATGCCCAGGTAAGTGACCGTGCTGTCCACCAAACTCTGGAGGGGGACGACCGCGCTGTCCAGGAGGCCCTTAAGGGCGCTGATCCGTTCAGCATCCAGGTTGTGGTAGACGTAGTAGAAAGAAGCTACCACGGCGATGAGGAGCAGCAGCCTGAGTAGCAGGGACATGAGCCCACGTCGGGCTGGGGGCTTGGTTGAAGAAGCCATGTTGCTGACTCGGGAGACGGACTCTGAGTAGAAGCGGGTCTCAGTGCGTACACTGCGCTGCACACGGGACTCGTCCAGCCAGTACTCACTGGGCTGCAACGGCCGACCAGCTGCCCCTCTAATCGGTCGCCTGCAGGTGGCACTGATGGGAGAAGAACGTTTGAAACTGAAACCAGAAAAAAAAAATCTTCCAACAACTTCTATTTTACACTAGAACGACCGCGATTTCCCTCCTACCTAAAACGACCACGGGCGATCAAATTGACGGCCGGTTTTTAAACTCTATATTCTTGAAGATAAATACCCAATTGAGATATTAACGCATGTTAGCACGTCTGTTAGGAGACAACTGACATCAAAATTAACATTTTAACATCTGTAATACTATTTTTAAACTTCAGAGAGATATGGTTGAACGTCATTCATTCATTCATTCTCCAAACCGCTTATCCTTACTCAGGGTCGCGGGGATGCTGGAGCCTATCCCAGCAGTCATTGGGCGGCAGGTGGGGAGACACCCTGGACAGGCCGCCAGGCCAGATGGCCTGACGGCCTGTCCACACATGTGATGGCCTGTCACAGCCTGTGATGGTCGAACTTGAATAGCAAAATTGAAAAAGTGAAAATATTACCTGAAAAACAAAATGGAAAAACCAAAATCAATATTTTAAAGACTTTAATACTATTTTTCAAACAATTTAAAATCGCCGGTGTCGAACGCCTGTAAATACTGCAACGCCTCGGTGGTAAGTCATGGTGTGTCTGAAACGGGGGCTGTACCCAGACATGTTGGAATTTCTTTTTGTAATTTGTGATATTGGGCTATACAAATAAAATTGACTTGACTTGGAAATAATACCTGAAAAACAAAACGGAAAACACATATTGCTAATCTAACAAATGTAACAAGGCCTATAAAACGTGAAATGTAAAACAAACAAAGAAACAAACAAAGTGAATGTTGCGAAGGAAATGACATGAAAAACACACGTGACACGATGCGCACGATGACGCACAAATTACACGCGGTCATTTTAACTGTTCATGGTCATTTTAGGTAGATCTTATCGTAACCTTTTTTGTGTGCAACTGATCTAAAACTCATTTTAATGCAAATATATGCAGTTTTAGGAGCATTTAGGGAGCGGCGGGTCTGTATCTTTTTTTTCCCTCTCACAAAATTATTAAACTTTGAAAATCCAGAATGGTCAACATGACCGCCATGGTCATAGTTCTTAAGTTCCGGTCGTTGTTCGGGACTGTTTAAATTGTTTTTTTATGTTTGTTTTTTGCATTTCACGTTTTATAGGCCTTGTTACGTTTGTTAGATTATCAATAGGTGTTTTCCTTTTTATTTTTCAGGTAATATTTTCACTTTTTCAATTTTGCTATTCAAGTTCAACCATGTCTCTCTGAAGTTTAAATTGTTTAAAAATGGTAAAATGTTAATTTTGGTGTCAGTCGTCTCCTAACAGACATACTAACATATGCAATGCATCAATATCTCAATTGGGTATTTATCTTGACAGAATATAGAGTTTAAAAACTGGCAGTCATTTTGACCACCCATGGTTGTTTTAGGTAGATCTGATCATAACTTCTTTTTTTGTTTGCGATTGAGCTAAAACTCATTTTAATACAAATATATGCAATTTTACGAGCATTCAGGGAGCGGTAGGTCTGTATCTTTTTTTCGCAAAGCTATTAAACTTTGAAAATCCAAAATGGTCATAATGACCGTCCTGGTCGTTCTAGTGTTAAACAGAACTTCCTGATATCCCAAAGCACTATTGTGTCAATGTCTTAATGCATGCTCAATAATCCAGGTAAGAAAATCAAATAAGGTTGAATCAGTTCACCTGGATACAATGTAAATACCGTACTGACTTCAAGATCCTGCTTCTCACCTTTAAGGCCCTTAACAACCTAAATCCTTCCCATCTTTCCAAACTCCTTCATATCCACACGCCCTCCCGCACTCTCAGATCCTCTTCTGCTCTCCAACTCACTGCACCATCGGCCCGATTGACTACCACGGGGACTAGAGCCTTCAGTCATTGTGCCCCCCGCCTATGGAACTCTCTCCCACAGGACATTCGCAACATTGACTCTCTTTCAACCTTCAAATCCCATCTCAAAACGTACCTTTTCAAACTGGCATATTCAGTCTGATACACGCTTCATTGAGTTTTGTGCAGATGATGATTTTATACTTATTTGTAGTATTAACTTTTTATTGTTTATGCTGTCTTGATACAGCACTGCTTATTTTTTACTGTGTTCTGTAAGGTGTCCTTGAGTGCTCTGAAAGGCGCCCACAAATAAAATGTATTATTATTAACATTTATTGAGATGCGTTTCATCACTCAACTAAGGGACATCTTCAGTCTAAGCTGACTGCAGGTATCCCCATCCTTTATAAACAACACAGGCAAGGTAAGGCCAGGACTCCACAGTCTACACCCATCTACAGGCCAGTGGCCACTCTTTCATGGATGAGGATGAGCACATCCTTGATAGTGAGGAACCATGGTTTGAACGGGGAGTCAAAGAGGCCATCTATGTTAAGAGGGGACAACCACCCCTGAACCAGGGATATAAGAGTACATCTGTCGACATCTTACAATGCTGTGATTGCAACTATTCCCCAAACATAACAATACATAAGAAAATAGTTTTCTTATGTATTATGTTTTTATTTCTGTATTAATTGTTGTTTGTTTGCCTGCCCAGGGACTGCAAATGCAAATTAGCTGCCGGCTAACTCTGGTGCAATTGTAAAATTGTGAGTTGTCCCTGTCAAATAAACAATAAACTAAACTAAACCCTCTGTGAATAGTACACATGGTCATCAAAGCTCTAGTCAATGGGCACACCCATCTTCAATCATGAAACTGATCGTTGGTTTCGGTCGTTATACATCTGTCGCCATCTTACAATGCTGTGATTGCAACAATCCCTAATCCTCGGTGAACAGTACACATGATCAATGGTCACACCCATATTTGCATATGAAACTGGCCGTTAGTTTCGGTCGTTAGGTACTGTATTGTACTGTGTTGTTTATAAGGGGTGGGGATACCTGCAGTCACTTTAGACTGAAGATATCACCTATTGCGTCTTCACACTGGTCAAAAAACCTGCTAACATCCGGCTTTGGTCAATGTAACATTCACCACCAAAGGCGGATGTTAGCGGGGTTTTTTGGCCAGCGTGAAACGGCATTTCGTTGAGTGATGAAACCTATCTGTCAATAAACGTTGTATCCAGATGAACTGATTCAACCTTCTTTGCCTATTGTGTCAAAGAGCGTGAATATAAAAGTTGTAGACAACACAACTAAAATCCCTCCCCCCAACAACATATATTTGTTACCTGATGCCTGCTGGTGTGCTAATTTCATTGGCAAGAATATCTTCAACAACACTCTCACCAGTCTTCTTGGGGGTCTGGTCACCACTAGCCAAGTTCTCTTCCACTGCCTGTCAAAATAATGACACGGAAAACAATCATATCAATACGAATGTTTCCTACACAAGCTTTCATACAGAGCAGCTACACACGGCTTGGTTTTTGACAGTGTCTTACTTTGGCTTGTCGTCTGCTGCTGGTCCTGACAGTGACAGGCGTTTTCCCTCGGCTTCGCACGGGTTTCTCTACAACAGGAATTGGTTCTGGCTCTGGGGCAGCTATCTCCTCTGACACAGAATCAGAATACATTTTATTAGCCAACTAACTCTGAACATACAAGAGTTAAGAGGAAATAATCAAATGGGTTGAATCAAAACGTTACATATGAAATAATACAAGAGGAGCATATAAGACAAGTAAAATTTTAAAATGGAAAAATATGAAAATGTGTGTCTATTCAAAACAAATCAATTCAATTTTATTTGTATAGCCCAATATCACAAATTTGCCTCAGTGGGCTTAACAGCGACACAACATCCTGTCCTTAGACCCTCTCATCGGATAAGGAACAACTCCCTAAAAAAAAACCTTTAACAGGGAGAAAAAATAGGAAGAAACCTCAGGGAGAGCAACAGAGGAGGGATCTCTCTCGCTCCCAAGACGGACAGCGTGCAATGGATGTTGTGTTCACGCAATTTACAAATTGTCTAATTAGTCTATTCTATACAATATAAATAGACTAATTGCCTAATTGATTGCACTGATGCCAGACTTGAGTTACAAGAAATGACACCAAAACTAAAGCATAGGTGGGAACAACACCCTGGCAGCTGCCAAGGGCTGTCACTTAAATCTAAAAAAACAAAATTCAAATGCAGTGGCCATAAATCACCCTCAAATACATTGTTATGTAGTGCGTTGGTTTTCTAACTATCAGAAGCCCAGGGACAGGTCAGAGAACGATTACAAGATCCCCAAATTATTCTGAAGAATTTTAAATCCGAAAGGTATGGGAAATGTTACGTATTGCCAAACCATTATTTGCATCTGGATGAGTGATGATCAGTAATTTGTGTTGAGAGCTCACCATCCTCCTTATCACTGTACTGGTCAGATTGTGTGTTGCCATTCTGGTTGCTGTCAGCCTCAGGCACAGCTGTGATTTCTGTGGCTTTTTCAGGTACACTGGGAGCTTCAGCTGGTGGCTGGTCCAAAATCTTCTCCAACTTTTTCTCGTACAACTTACGGGTGGTGGCTGAATGGAAGAGAGATGGGGGTGAGAGATGAAGAGTGAATTTTTTGGATCTTTTTTTCTTCTTCACATTTTATTTCAAAATCTGTGCTCGTTGAGCGGCAAGAGAATGCAACACGAGAATTAAGATGAATTTGTAACGTTATCAGTTGACACCAATACATATACAAAACTGATAGATTTAAACACATGATATACAGATGCAGGAAAAAAAACTTTTAATACATAGCAGTACAAGCCTGTTTCGTGCGTTGCGCAGCAGCTGATGAGTGCGCAACGCACAAAACAGGCTTGTACTGCTATGTATTAAAAGTTTTTTCCTGCATCTGTATTGATATTCCGCTCCTCATTAGTTGAGCACTTCTATCAACCCCACTGATTGTTTCGGGGGAAAAAAAACGCTATATATATAGGTGTGTGTATGTGACTGTATTGTTCATGATAATGTGTGGAGTGTCTGTTGTTGTCCATGTATGTATTGTGTTGCAGTGTAATGTGTACCAAAAACCAATTCCACTGGCCTATATATATATATATATATATATATATATATATATATATATACACACATACACACACACACACACACTATATATATCAACACAGATACAGGAAAAAAGGTTTTAATACATTGCAGTACAGGCCTGTTTCGTGCGTCTTGCACTCATCAGCTGCTAAAATGGTTAAACAAAGAATCATACAGTTGACGTTGCCCAGCTTCACGCCCCTAATTTCGGTTGGACAGCAACCAATCAGATGAGGAAACATTTAAACCATTCTTTTTTTGGGTGTTAATTTTAACGCCCCAAAAAAGAATAGTTTAAATGTATCCTCATCTGATTGGTCGCTGTCCAACCGAAATTAGGGGCGTGAAGCTGGGCAACGTAAACTGCATGATTCTTTGTTTAACCACTTTAGCAGCTGATGAGTATGTGTGTGTTATGGGCAAAATATGCAAGAAAATGTATATGTTGGTTGCTATTTGAGAGTTTCTATTTGATTTTGTAGCGATAGAATTTTTTGGATCTTAAAATAGAAAATGATTTCTGTATGGATCTTTTACTCCAACAGTTCATTCACAAGTTTTATTAATTCAAATAACCTTTAGATGATAAAATCAAAATAATCTAAAGCAAATTTTAAATGCCTATCAATTCACAAACACCTAAAACTACTACAACTCGCACTCTTCGTTTCAGCAGTTTTTAAATTAGCTACCACCGATTATCTCATTATACTAAAATGACAAGTGTTGACATTTAATCATGGACTATATTATTACGTTGTGGTAATAATTATTATCATTACCCCCCCCCCACACACAATTTACATTACACAAAATTTCCCAAATTTGTTGTTGTTGTCATTATTTGTGGCCTGCGCATTTCAATGCCAGCAATGTCTGCCACCATCGCATTGTTCTGCATTTGATAAATAAAAAACTTGAAATTATTAATGACTGAATAAGCTCCTTTCGGAGGAACCTACCCACAATGGGTCCAGCATCTACACCATGTTTTGCCAGCTGTTCTTTCAAGTCTTCATCAGTGAGATCTGTTACTTCCACTTCTGTAGGAGGCTTGTCTGTCTTTCTGGTGGCTTTCTGCAGAAGGACAATGCGGGTCAATGTGGAGCTCTTTAAGTCACGATGAAACACGTTGAACTCAATCTTTAGACACATGAATCACCTACATGAACAGTAAACGCTGAAACTGCATCCGCTCACAAAGCAACTGCACATCTTATATATTAATCCCCATTTATTACATCCTACCACTATACCAGTGTTTCTCAACCCTTGCCTCAAGGAACCCCTATCCTGCAGATTTTCATTGTAACCCTGCATAGGTAGCCCCGCTTGTACTTACTCGACCAATCACCTCGCAGCACTTAATTATGCAAGGTGTGCAACATCTGACAAAATTAATTGCTGATTGGTTGAATAACTACAAACAGGTACCTATTCAGGGTTGCAAAGAAAATCTGCAGGATAGGGGGTCCTTGAGGACTGGGTTGAGAAACACTGCACTATACAACACAGTGCCCGTTGACCAGAACACCATCAGTTGTTGGGGTTTTTTTTTTTACACTTATAATAACACTGTTTGATTTTTCTATTGCCACAGCTATCAACAAATCTAGGATTATTCGTTATTTGGCTGTTTCTTATTCTTAAGATTACAGTTATTTCGCCGATTGTCTTCAAGTACATCTAACGTGACATACCCTCCCGGAACGACTTCTGCTGGAGACAAGGGGGGCGGGCATGTCGTCGTCGCTGGAGAAGGTGTCTGGAGGCGGACTCCTCTTGCTGTTCAGGACGGTCAAGTTCTTCAGGTACAACTGGACGTAGACCTCCTTCTTGTGCTCTCCGCTGGGAAGCGTCACATTGTTGGCCGTGAGCTCATTTTTCAGCTTATCTTTCGTGAGTACCGACGGATCTTCGAGGAATTCTGCCATTCTTTGTTTGTTTTGTTGTTTAACAGGCTTTTTTTTTTTTAAAAAAATTCTTCTTCTCGCCGCTTCCAAACCGACAACAAGCAGACGTGACCGTACGGCGCTGTTGTCAAACGGGGCTGGCGCCTAGTCGCTGGAAATGTAGCTTACGCTTTTAGCGAATGTTGCGCAAAATAAACCCCCCCGGTTTCGCCCGTTAGCCACGAATCCGGATTTTTTTTCCCTCGGGTATTTCTTACTAAGTAAAAGCGTCTATACGCGGGCAAATAAAAACAACGCGCAACCCATAAAAACGAACTAAAACCTGGCAAATGACTGAACTAGCTTAGCTTCCGATCACAGTCCGCTTGCCACCGTCCGTTCGCGGTCGCGTCGCTACCGATCAACATTCTCAAACGCTATTGGCTGAAGGCCCCAGTGAGCCCGACTCTAATTGGTTGGCCGCGGAACGGAATGGTTGCCATCAACCGCCACAAAGAAACCACAGACCTGATCGGACGCGGAGCTTTTTAAAAAAAAAAACAACTTTGTATACATTTAACGCGAGAAATCAAGGAGCATTGTTGGCTTAATAGAAACATATTAAACTGAATTATCAATGAGAATTGATCAAGCGAGAAAACCTCAGCGCATATTAATTAAACCTTGCATGTATCTTTACAGCCTTTTGGTTTTTTTTTTGCACGCTTATTACTCCAGACACTTCACCTAATTATTGTACCCCCCCCCATGGTGTTATTAATGGATATGGTCATACAATCCTGACCCCCCCCCCCTCCAGACAAGGTCGGAAAGGGGTTCAAGTCCTAATACAGGATAAGGAACGCTGGACTATTGAGATGAATTTTGCTTCTGCAGCAGAAGAGGGCAGCAGCAACCGCTCTATGCAAAGTTGAAAAAAAAGGAAAGCACAGGTAGACCTGCTGAAGGCTGAGCTTTATGCGTTCTGACAGCTGGAAAGAAGCTGAACATGGACAAACTGGTACAAATTTCTTGAAAACCGTCAATTGTTTCCCATTTGAACCCCGGTTACAAACAGGCATAGCAAAGCAGCAAAATCTCTCTCTCTCTCTCTCTCTCTCTCTCTCTCTCACACACACACACACACACACACACACGAGCGGAGAGCGAGAGAGAGAAATGGCAGTTTCTGACCACTGTTGGTCTGTCTTTGGTCTCTGAGCATGCCAGCCTTTAACTCTGTGGTAAAGGGCCCTATGTTGCCTTGGGGACAGTGGTTTGAGGTGGCAGTGTGGCCCCACCCACCTGTCCTTCAGACCTGCCTCTCCGGAGCTCTCTGCAATTCTGTTGCAGAAACCATGCAATTGATCCCCAAACCACACTTAATACAGCACTTGAGGTATAGTTCAGGTTTTCCACAGTGGATTTGCCAGTGGAGTGCAAGCGTAAAAATGTAGAGCCCCTGAGAAACACTTCTTAAGCTTTCTTTGTATGTAATTTATACAGAAAATAAGGTGCGGGCCAAGAATCATACAAAGTGCCTCTTTAAGCATAACAGTCATGCCCTCTGAAAAATGATCAAAGTGCACTTTTTAATCGTCAACATTTATGTTTTCAGAATGAGTTCATTTAAAATGGAAGTGACACACAGTTGTAGGCCCACCAGGCGGTGTACCGCGCAACATTTTGATAGATGTTTTGGAAATTAAGATGAAACCGGACGGCAAAGAGGGAAGAAACTTGTGAAATTAAACTTTGACACATAAAGCGATAGTAAATTGCGTGTGTGCAGCTACCTCTTAAAAGTTCAGCCAAGAAGGGAAAATTCTTATCTAACGAAGGCTGGAACAGAGGGCACAAAGGTCTGCAATGAACACTGAAACATCCAAGTTCTAAAAATGGATTTTTTCTCGTAGAAAAATGTTATACACCGACTCCCTGGTCCAGTTTATTTTGGACATAAAGCATTTCTGAATCCCAATTGAGCCAACCACAGGAGCAACTTAGGAAAAGTAAACCTTTACCACCCAGAGATTGTCTGATCCAATTCCACTGACACAACAAAAGAAATACTTGTGAAATTAATCAAAGTTATGAAACTTCAACACACTGTTTGATCCCCAGGTGAGCCTGTCACCTTGTTCGCCTACATGTATTCATATATGTTATTTTCAAAAGCTTATCCTTTCACCCATAAGTGCACATTTACACACTTTGCATTCATGAGGCCTCTTGCATGACCCTTTTTGAGCTGCATCAGTAAAATGAAACTGACTATTGAATGCATTGTGCAGTTGGTGTGTGCCATTACTACACAAAAGTACATATAAGGGGTAGGTTTCTTTTCCTTGCACTAATCTCTAACAACAACCTGTAATCCTCTAAGGATGTTATTCCTCACTGCCAAACTAATTAAGATCAGCCCCTCTACAGTTTCCTGTGCCAACAGGAGGGTAGGATGCGGGCAGCGGGGCACGGTGCATTTCACAGGAGCTGAGATTTGTGTGTCCTGGCCTAGGAACAGCCATCTACAAGTGCTCGCACAGTATATTTTCATCTGTTGACAATCCAAACTGTATTTAAAGGACACACACTTAGTTGTAGACATTTCCTCTCGGAAGGAAAAGTGAGACTCCCTCTCTGGAACCTTGCTGATGCCCATTTGGCACACCATGTGCTTGTCTGTGCCATAAGTACTCCTCCATATATTTGTATTACTACGATTTGAGCTTTTGGCCATTTTGTTTGGCCATTGAATACAGAGAATACTACCCGTGTCCTTAGTGAACGCTGGGCAAATATTACTGAATATGATTCTCTATGTAGTGACTCCAAAATTTGTTAAATCTCCACCGAGATGCCCATGGGATGCAACGTTGGAGCATTTGGAGGCACACTTAGTGTTGACTCCCCTCCTTATCCTGAAAATGTAACACAGTCACGTGTAATTAGTGTTAAGGATCAAGACAAACTTGATCTGTTACATCCAGTACAGATGTCTTGCAAGTTAAGGAACCTCAGTGCTGTAGATCCTTTTATCCGCTCTGAAATTCGAGAGATCACGGACCGCATGTTGCATAGCTAAGCAGAGCATGTGCCAACGAGCTACCGTGCGCCAAACCCAATCACCAGCCCTACCCAAACAGAAATCTATACAGTGTCCCCAAGCACGGCCTTGGCTGGTCAACCATAGGGCCTTCAGGAACTCCCTGCAACCCTATACTTCAACAATTAAGGGAATTCAATTCAGCCAACAAACCCACCTTGCGGAGTGAAACACTTTCTTATTTTGCAGGCAACAATACAGCGTGATACGATACGCACAGTTCACGTCGGATCACCAAGGCTTTTGGCAAACTGCAAATTTGATATGGCTCGCGTTCATTTCGTGTGCTGTTCATCGCTGAATAATCTTGCAGTAAGTGGCTGACATGGCTGCACCCAATGGCCAGCAGCTCACGACGAACAGAGAGGGTAACCTCGCACAGGTGACTGCCAGACTCTTGAGTTAACAGGAAAGAAATATTTCCGTGCTTAACTTGGCTCAAGCTCTCAACAGACCTGCCTCTGCTCAGTTTTTCTGTTCGCATGGCTGAACGCTGGTACCGGTCCGCTATAGGAAGGGCCAAACAGTTCTGAAAAGCCTCCTGTGATGTGTTGGTTGTGACACTACCGTGCCCTTAAACTTGCTTCCTTTCTTCCTCAGATTCCTGGGTTCTGAGCTCACAGCCGCCCCGCCGAAGCAAGTCGCCATGCAGGAGCCTCGGCATTACCGGCCCCTAATAAATGAAAGGCAGATAATCAACAGACCCACCAGCGCTCACAGGCGCCAGTGCCAGGTTGGGGAAAAAACGTCCAACAACTCAATGCATTCATCGTTTCACTGCGATTGTTGGCAGGGCTCGGTTTTCAATTAAGCACGAGAGGGGATGTGGAGAATGGGTTTTATCAAAGCTTACAACGAGAGGACCTCTTTGGGGACCTTTGTGTGAGGTCAGCTCCTTCGCAGACACGATCATCTTTGTAATTTCCTTACCGGAAGGTTTGGGGTCTTTTGGGTAAGTAAGGTAATGGCTCTCAGCTCTAACATATGTGACCGTAGCAGCAAGCACACATTCCTCAAAACCACCAAGCACTTTCCTGATATTATCTTATTTATGCAATCATGAAAACTGAAACTTTGGGGTTCCATCCCTCTGCCCGAACACACTTCTCCACAGCCTGACATTTATCTCTCAGGAATGGATGCACCGTCTTAAAAATCCCACCCGCAGTCGTGGCGTGCTGTCCCTAAAGAACGCCGCACGGCCCTCGCAAGGTCAAGCCTCATAACAACTCATAGTTTTGGGTAGTAGAACACCGGGGGCCTATCGATGCTCTGAAGCCTCACAGCGTGGCTCATCCGTGCCAGCGGTGACGGACAAATGTGCCAAAGTCTGCTGGGCTTGGCTCTTTCCTCGCCCCCCTGGCTCCCAGCGCCGATGTATCCAGCTGAGGTTCAATAATTTGACACCTCTTAAGAAGCAGGACCCTTTAGCGTGACAACCGCTGCTTTGTTTCATACTCTTGCCTATTTTGAACGCAATAAAAAATTACAGTCAGCAACATCCAAACTGTGTTTTTATCCACTTTGGACATTTGCCCCTCCCCAACCCCTTCAATCTCCTTTATCCCTCCCTTTCCTATGTGGGATTTAACGTACACTTTGTGGTAACCTTGCTAAGTTATCAATTTTTTCTATGTTCTCCAACACTGAATAAAGGCTTGTTTCTCTGCGCCTGCTTGTTAAGACTTCAAGGACAGCTCCCTCCATCTGGCATTAAGTATGCTTTGTGCCAGGGTCGGGTTAACTGACACTCCTGCACTTAAACTAATGGCAGCGAACAGTCATCTCCCATGAGGTGCTCACCTTGGAAAAATTCACCCAGCTCCCTCATCCCCAATCATAGTGGTGCTCTCACCACCCACCGAATGAGACCATAGGCATGAAAAGAGGGATTGTTTCACTATTCAGGCATATATAAGAGCAAATGAAAACATGTAATACGCATGTCCTCTCTCGGATTTGCCCTCTTTCCAATTTCAATGGGACATTGAGAAGCAGGGAGAGCAAAACAAAACATCCCACGATTGTACAAAAAAAAAAAAAAAAAAAAGAGCTGGCAGGGCTTCGTCAATAAAACACATTCATTAGAGACACGGAGGCAACACAAGTTGCCCTTGAATAAATAAACGACCAAGGTTTTGTTTTCAGTCAGATTTCGAAGATCCCGGTGCTCTCAGACAGCCTGGGAAGAAAAGGTGCAATGAAAGGTTTCAACCCCAAATCCTGAATCTTTCAATGTGGGTCAGGGCTGAGATCTGACGAGATTTCACAGAGATCTTTGCTGCCTATCTCAAACACTACAGAGATGTGGAAGTTGAGGCACTTTGAGGCGAGTCAATGAAATAAAGCCCGATGAGAGAAGTCCCAGGTTGCACCAGCACGGGATGAGGAAAATTACTATTGAATCTTTTTAGATCATCGTTAATTTTCTGAAAGACTTGTTTCTTTCGACAAGGGAGGATTCTTCTTCCGGAGGTTAGACGTGATCTTGGCCGAGGCCTGTTTGAGGCATGCCTGTATCCTCCTGCCAACGTGTGTATTATGATTCTACCACAGGACCCTTTCCACTCCTGGGAGAGTTAAGACTCAGTGGGTGCTTTCCTTCGCTAATTAAGAAAGAGAAAAAAAAGCTGGTAGCAAAAGATTTTTCTCCTTCAATAAATAGTTATTTTGTCCATCTGGAATATGGAGTCAGCTTACATGTGGTTGGAGATTACAAGGGTGGGAAGTGTTTACTGCTGAGCTGACGGCACAAGAGCGACAACGGCTGGAGGGGCAGATCAGGGAAACCACAGCTTCCACCCAGGGCTGTGCGATATGACGATACATATCGTGTGACGACCGAAAACATCTCTATCGTCTATTCCAAACAGAAGGACAAAACGACCAGCCAGGACAAAACCAGGACCCCGTACCCCAAAAAGAGGGGCTACTTCTATCGTGTGGACGTGGTTTGGCTGTGAAAAGTCTGACACGGACCAGAAAAACCGTACTTGGCAAAATATGCTGCTCGCCGGGTCCCCAAACACCACTCGCCTCTTTCGCCACCCACGCAACTATAGCTGAAAAGTGTTTTCCATTGACTTTTTTATATTTTACACATTTATATTTTATATTTCGTTACAGCTTAATTGAAAGGTTCTCCGTAAAAGGAGAAAAATAGTCAAATATGACTACCTTTTATTTGTCGAGTATATGATAATAGGCTTTTCCATGTCATTTTATATAAGCTATTTTTCACTTGAATTTACGGAAAATGTGCTATATCGTGATATGCATCGTTATTGTGATATGAATGAACTGTATCGCGGTATGAGAGTTTGGCCATACCGCACAGCCCTACTTCAACCTATACAACAACTATGGGATGCTCCATTGGTGTAGTGGTTCTCAACAGGGGGGGGGGGGCGGGGCCCACAAGGGGGCCTCAGGGAGCTGCAAGGGGGACCTCGAGATGATGATTTAAAGCAATGAGCCTCGTTTATCGAGTGAAATACGCCGCCATTTTTATGGAGCGCTTTTTAAATATGTACTCAAAGTCATTTCTGTTTAAAATGAGATTAGAATGAGTCATGAAACATTTGGCACTCATATGTTGTGTTTTAAGTGAATTATGGCACCGTATTGTATCAACTTTCAAAGTCTGACACGTGAAAGTATTGATAAATGACACCCATTACAGAAAGCTTCAATCACAAAACCTCAAAACCAAAGAAATTATTAAATTAACACAACGCAAAGAAGCTTATATTATACAACAATAGCCTTTTTACTGTCTCTGGATATATGAGAGTGGGAAAAGGGGAAATGAAGGATTCCACATGTGATATCTGAGGATTACTGGAACAGCAAAAGTTGTTTTTGAATGTTTTTATGAGGTCAAACGGAATAAGCTCGACTAACTGCATTGGACTTTGGAGTGCGTGGAGATGGAGTCACAATGACGACAGGCAAGCAGGTTATCACGTCTCCTGTGGGGGGCCTGGAATATTTCCTTGGACACGGGGGGGGGTCTTGGGGGCAAAAAGGTTGAGAACCACTGGTGTTGTAGATGTATACACTAGTGCCTAAAACGCTGAGGTTCTCAGTTTGAACCCGGTGTTGCCTCCAGCTCTGCTGGGAGCCGCGGGGAACACAACTGTCAATACTTCTGTGTGGGAGCTGGCAGGGGGTAAATGTACCTTCATTCCAATGAGTGATTCCCATAGGTAATGGAGCACCTGTGCAGCTGCTGGTGGATTTTCTACATCCCCCTGAAGACACCTGTGGGTGAAAACAAGAGGTCACCTGGCTCCACATCTGTCAGAGGATGCATGTGGAAGTCTATGCTCCCCAGTCGTGCAATGATGGGGCTTGGGGAGAACAGGAAATTGGACATGTCTCATATGGATGACGAAGGGGAGAATAAAACAAGGCATAAATTGGTTGACAAATCAGTTGCACCTACACCTACGAGGAGACAAAAATTCCACTAATTGAATAACATTAATAATGCTAAAAGTGCTAGCTAGCAACCCATGGCCAGGCTAATCAATGATTGACTGCAGATAGGATAGATATTACCAAAACAAGAATCAGACAATTAGAAGTCTAGGATTCCAATTTTCCATCATGGTCCCAAATTTGAACCTCCTGTGCAGTATGCGATGGCTTGAGAATGAGCAGAGTTTTATTTTTTGAGAAAAAAAAGGAAACTAACTAAACGTATTTATACAGTGGCATCCCTTTTTTTTTTTTTACATATAAACACTATCAAGCAGCAGCATGGCCAGGGTAAATGAAGTGAGGGTGGGTATAAAAATGAGGGGGTCTGGGGGGACACCCTTTTTGGGGACACGCCCTTTACTTTGGCTTAGAATGCATCTCCCGATATCATGTTCGCCATTGCTGACGTGGAAACTTTGACAATTTCTTAACAGTTATTCTATAAATCAGCACCCAAAGGTAAATTTTTGAAGAACATGCTTTACTTTGGCTTGGAGTGCCTCTCCTGATCCTATGGTTGTCAGTGCTAAAATGGAAAATTTGACAATTTTGTAACAGTTATTCTACAAATCAGCTGATATGATTATCTACCATTGTTTATTTCTCCGCCAACGTTGAATGGGAAAGACTATATTAAGATATTGCAGTTTCTACCGACACACAAAGAGGTCAATTTGTCATTGTTTAGATCAATAAAGTACCTCATTATGTGGATTAAAACACCTCATTATGTGGATTGAAATTTGGATACCTTTCATTGCTTCCAATGTCTTGTGTGATGAAGCAATCCAATACTGATGTATGACCTCACCACATTACATCACATCACAATTACAATGACCTCAAATAAAAGGAGCACTTTCGCTATGAATGGCCATCACGTAATTCACTTATGTAATCTTCCAGCATTTCTCCAAAAAGTTCTTACCGCACTCAGCCTATACCCAGGCATTTTTTCCCCGGTTTTGAAGGAATCTCGAGGACCATCTTTTGACAAAAGTGGGAGGGGGGGGGCAAATGCCCCCCCGTGGCCACGCCACTGGTATCAAGTGGTACTCAGAGGATTTTTCGATTATACACCACATAGCATGGTGGACCAGTGGTTAGCACTGATGCCTCACAGCAAGAAGGTCCTGGGTTCGAACTCCAGGCCATCCCAGGTCCTTTCTGTGTGGAGTTTGCATGTTCTCCCCGTGTCTGCGTGGGTCTCCTCCGGGTGCTCTGGTTTCCTCCCACCATCAAAAAGACGTGCATGTAAGGGTTAATACTCCTGCCTGTGCCCCTGAGCAAAGCAATGGAAAGAAGAACTGGAGTTGGTCCCTGGGTGCTGCAGCTGCCCACCGCTCCTATACAATAGGATGGGTTAAATGCAGAGAACACATTCATTGTAAGAACACAATGACAAAATGAAATGGCTGGTTTTCATAGACAGTAGCACAACGGTAATGTAAAACTGAAACTGATTTTGGTTTATCGTCTTAAGCTGATATCAGGGTTATGGCTGTGTTCATTGTCTTCCTCTCAGCGAGGCTGCTTTTTTTTTCTTTCTGATAAGACCTATGTAATTTTAATCCTATATGCGAGCATATATAGGACTATACAAGCATTTTCTGTTGACATGACAGTGTATTCCGATGGATTTCCCAGCGACCCATCCTATTATTTGATAGCATTCCTGTCTCTCTAGCGGAGCTAGACAGTGAAAAGTGGGGGGACTTGGAAAATAAATATCTTGTACAGGTGAGTGCAGGGCAAAGAGGGGTCTAAGCCTTACCTCTGAGAGCGTCAAAACCCGTCCTCCTCTGAACTCCTCTTCTCAATGGAAATCTAAACAAGCTTTTTAAGAATGAGGAGGTTTTTCAGTTTTGTTGCTAAATATAGCGCAGGCCGGGCAAGAGGTGGCAGGTTCCAGAGCCATTTTCAACAAAGACAAGCCCCAGGTCCTGCCCAGGGCCCAGCGGGTGGTTACTGCCGGTGGTCCTCCGTTCTCTTATGCACTGGCTCTTAAGTAAACACTACAGTCCTGCGGTCAACTACAGCATGGCAACCAGCGAAAGGACTCACTGTGCAGCTATACACAGCGATGGTGTGTTGTCTCCTCCTTCTCCACATTTGACCCCCCCAGTTCACCCTCCCCGCCTCATCCCTGAGGCCTGGGCAGGGGTCGAGGGCCAGCGACAGACCTTGATGTGAGATCCCAGAAGCCCTGCTGGGAACTCCTGGTGGGGGCAGTGTTGGACTTCAGCTTCAGGGCCTCTGAAATGGACCCCCCCCCCCCCCACTGTCATACCAATATAAAAAAGGGAAATAAAATCATTATTGTAATGACTTGAATTCATTGTTTTGATCAAAAACAAAGTGTAGGGAAATACATCGGCAGTGACTGACAACATGTTGGCAACCTCTTTCGATATATTTCCCGATATACTGCAGAGCTTGTGTTGAATTTTCGACCATCTACTGCGAGTTTGGATTTCAGCACACTTCATTTCAAATGTGCACATTTTATATTGAATAACTTGAAATCAACCAGATAGATGGAGATCAGTAGTAAGACTTAAAATCATTTCCCCTCACACGTGTGAGGGGAAATCACACAAAAAATGTCATGTATTCAGGATGTTTACATGCAGATATATCTAAAATAAAGTTCCAGTTGTTTCATCTCCAGTTTTAGCCCAAATAGTTTAATTGTAAGATTTCTTTATCTAATGGATAAACATGATTTAAACAATTAAGCATTGTTTCAGTTATTCAAATGACATCCACTGGAACTAATTTCACTCAGGTTTGATGGACATGACTGATATAATCCATCCTACATTCTCAAAGGAGAAGGATATTCACGGGCACCGTATAGTATCGTGCTCGTTTCTGCTATTTCGCTGGCAAATCACACAAGTGAAGTTCAGCTTCAAAGCACTCCGAAAAATTCACAAATTATGGTATCGGAGGGACCGTGCACGTGCACGGCGGTCAGAAAAAAAGCCAAGCTCAGCCAGCAAATATGCGAAATCATAACGTTTTTTATCAGCAGGGCAACCATCCCACAATAATATCCCATTAATCACCAGGATCACATCCAATTAGGC
This sequence comes from Lampris incognitus, assembly GCF_029633865.1. Classification (NCBI taxonomy): domain Eukaryota; kingdom Metazoa; phylum Chordata; class Actinopteri; order Lampriformes; family Lampridae; genus Lampris; species Lampris incognitus. The sequence continues at coordinate 9,255,002 of NC_079216.1, read as the reverse complement.
ACTAGATTATTCAGCACAGAGGAAAACTGACAGTCTTTATTCCACTGAGGAAAACAAGGGGTAACAGGTAGGCCTTTATCCATTGAGCTCTGTTCTTGCATTGCTACCCTACACATGGAGATCATAATTTGGGGAGGCTCAGTGGCTACCTGTTAGGACCACAGGGGTGGCAAATAGCAGGCCTGTGGCTTTCTGAGCTTCTTAGTGGTGCAAGCAGAAGGATTTACGGTAACTCTCAGACAAGCGTTCACAGCTTGGACTCTTGGCAAGGATACGATATTGTCCCTGGCTGAGCATCAAACCCACTGGACCCGAGGTCCAAAAGTACCTACACAAAACCCTGGGATGTTTGAATGATAAATCGCCGACATTTAGTGGCAGAACAAAAAAATATTGGCCTTGCTGGGGATATCAATTTTAATTTTAATTCACAGTGAGAACGCATACTGGGTGGCTTGATTGACCATAGATCGCTCCCTGGCCCAATTGACACAGTCTCTCCCTTTGGGCCAGAATATGGGTTTTCCTGCAAATTCAGCACAGGTGCAACAGTAAAAAACAACCCTGTCTGTTTTGGGAATGCCAATAGGGGTGACATTGAATACACCCTGTGATTTTAAGAGCTTCGACCAAATTGTCTACAAGTTCCTGTCTTCTCCTATTTGGGACACAGAATTTATTTCTCCATGTAACTGAACCATAACTGAGTGCCCGCCTTGGCTTGCCATCACCAGCACTTATGGTTTTGATAAAAGACAAGCCAGTTCTGTGAGATTTCCTGACTCAAGTTCAATAATAAAACCATATGGTAAAAATAGCTGAGGACGTTAATACGACCGACACGCTGTGTTAAACACATCGCTCGCCTCCGTAATCGTCGTTTTACGGGTTAAGATGCAGCAGATAAAGGGGTTTTCATGCAAAGCGGTATCATCTCACACTTTTTACGGCGTCAAATTAAAGTCACATTCAATGCAAAATGAAAGAAAAGGAAAGAAAAAAAACCCCCAACAACACGAGGTCAACACAGGAGGTTATTAAGAGTGTTGACTGCTGCTGCTGATGCCAACTCAAGCGGTGCTTTATGAAGCCCCTGCAATGAATCTAGGGTCAGAGACGACGTATTGAGCCAAACACACCAACTGCCACCCTGGAGAAAGAAGAAAAAAAAAAAAGAAGAAAAAGCACATGCAAAAAAACAAAACAAAAAAACAAACCCGCCCTGTTGCTAATATTAGGGGAAGACTGATTACAGGGCTGCTATTAGGTTTTGGCGTCAATTTTTGCAAGTCTGAAGTAGGAACGCCCTCAGTGCTTCTCCTCGGTGTTCATTCGCGGGGTCCTCAAAGGCACACTCCATGATATTACGAAGAGCCAGACCAAACATGCCGAGGCCGACCACAGGGTTACTCACAGCCCCTGCACATTCTTCGGAGGGTGAAATGTGACCCGGTCCTATTTTTCAGCAGCTTGTCAGGCTCAGTGTGGTGCGTGGAGGTAAACTACAGGGGGAAACTGTTGTCACTTCTCTCTATACCGTAGCTCTTGTTTTTTTTCTTTCTCTTTTTTTCATCTATTTATTTTTCTTGCTCGCGAGATGGCAACTCCCAGTGGCAGAATGAGAACAGATGGGTGGGCCGGGGGAATGCTAAAAGTCAAAGTGGAAACGGAAAGCTAAGACGTGCGATGTCAAAAGTTAAGAGTCAACGGAAATCTGTCTGCGGGTGAACGCTTGCAACAAGTTGATATACAGTCCACAGGAACTTTACAATGTATTACTGTGGCACTATGGAGGCGCGGGGTACAAGTCGCTGAACAGCCTGGAGGCCTCAGGGGCGCTGTTCCCGAAGATGGTGGTGACCACTGACCTCTCGATGGAGGAGAGAGGGCCAAAAGAAAATTCGAAATAAAGCGTGAAATATTCACTTAAGCACCAGATCTGATGTTAAATCCCTTGTGCTGGTGATTAAGCGGCTACACACAGAAGCCCAGTTCCACCAGACAACTTTGCACACTTGTTCCTTCATTTAAGGAGAGGACATCAGGCAGTGCCATCATAAATCTCCATAAAGCCAGCTCCAAATGGCTTAGTTGGCTACCAAACTTGACAACCACTAAGAGTGCTGTCATATTTCATCAAGAGGGCTCCTAGATACACAACAAATGTACATGTAAATTACAATATTAATATTCGCTACTATGGCAACAAATATAGAAATATGCGTGAAGATATATGATGATTAATTGACTGACTTAACGTTTGAGGCTGATGTGCACGGAATAGAAAACCTCTATGCTCGCACCACCAAGACAGCATAACTACCCCTGCTGAATTCAATAAAGGTCTTTGTGAGAGTAAGCAGCTCAAGCAAGTTTTGCAAAAGCCCGTGGACACACTTCAAAGCCCCCAACACTCCTCTCAGAAACACGTCTGCGCCATCTTCCAAAACCATCTTTTTCTATTTCCTTCCGCTACACGTTTGCAGAACAGACCAGAGTCTTTGCTGGACAGCATCATCAGAGACTTGGATTGGAAAACGCTGTTGGGCCATTCAATATGTCCGAGCTTGTCATCGGACCAAGCTCATTTTGAAAAATGCTTGTTATGACTGCCGCTAACCATATCCACCCACTCTGTCTCTCAGTCGGCCAGGTTGTACTTCATCTCAGCAGGCTATCGGGCTGTCCGCGCCGGGGTACGGACAGCACTTGAGTCGGAGGCGGAGGTGGAACTGCTGCTCCCTTCTCCCACTGAGCAATACAAGAGACTTCAAAAGAGTGACACCCTCTCATACCAGACTGTGCATGGTGTCGGAGAAAAAAAGGAAAAAGAAAAAAAACATTAAAAAAGTAAATAAATATTCCTGTACACTGTATCGTAACTGAAATCACAAGGTCTTTGAAATAAGAGTGAAAAATACAACCCTTCTGATCTGGGGAGTACTCTACTGGATGAATACCTGAGAATGGATGCTAAACCAAAGTGCTGCATTAGTCCTCAATATTGAAATGGGGGTTGCAACCATGAGACACCTGACCGAAATACTTTCACGTCACAATTTGGTATAGTCCAAACAATTTCTTCGCTTTTTCTGTAATTGACCCTTTGCTGGCCTTCTGATTGGCCTGCTATACCCACCAACCAGAGGGCTCCTAACCCATGGTTACCGTTGCTAACGTACTTGGGGTTAGACAAACAAATCGAGTGGATAAACTCTGATGCGTTCCGGTGGTAAGTGAATTTGAGAGCGAAAACAGGAGGAAATTGAGATTGAGCGGGGAAATGGTTAAAAGGTGTGCGTGGGGTACCTGTAACAGTGGCTCACGAAGTCCAGAACGCAATCCTGGAGTTGGTTTTATTCCTTTCATCAAACCCAAATATTGAGAGATGTCGCCACTGGACCACACGGGCAGTCCAACCCTGCCGCTGTCAGCAAAAATATCTGCATATGTTCAAAGGTAAGAGAAAACAATATGGTTTTCAGTATATTGACAATATTCTAAATGATCCAGTAATGTTCGCTACCTATACTGAATAACGTTAAAAGCATGCTGGTAACATTGCCATTTCTGTTGCTAAGCTAGCTAACATCAACAACTAAGTGCTAGCCTACCAAGCCAGATAGAAATCAGTAACATGTGTTGTTTGTCCCCTTCAAAATAAGCATTTTGTTGATGGAGCCCCAAGCGAACAATGTCCTGATCCTGTGGATGCAGCAGGAACAGCTGCCAGACCGAGTCGAAAAAGGTTCACCGGGGATTGTCTTGCCCCGTGGTTTGTGCCACATTTGTGGAAGGCTGGTACAGGATATTGGAGTGCAGACCTCTATTTGCCCACGACAAAGGTCTAATGTGTGCATCGGTCCAACACCGTGGGAACAGCAACCAGCAGATCTGAATGAGCAGAGCCAAGATCAAAAATGTTTTAATGTTAACACGGGATAATGAAAACGTGTAGTAGGCCTATATTATAACAACATAATACTAATAATAATTGTATCATTAGTATTAGTGTTACAATTATTAGCATTATATTTAGCATTTATATTTCTATATTATCGTTATCATTGTTTTATTAGGCCTAGGTCTTTTTTAGTTATTGTATTTGTATGATTACAGTGTTGTCGATGAATGCTGTGCATCGCTTTGGATAAAAGTGCATGCTAAGCACACTAACCATAACCATGACCTATATGACGTTACAGTCGTTTAGCAGACGACCTTATCCAAAGCGACACAACAAGTTCATCTAACGTAGGTAGGCCTAGTCAAGAGACCTGCTGGTCGTGTGTCTCCTTACTAAACAGGCATCCAAGAGCCTAACCAGGGCTGAAGTACCGGTGCAAGAACTACAAATACAACACAATATCTGCTAAGAGGCAGGGTCAGGGCAGTACATATCCTTTGCTATAAAAACCTGATATAATATTGTTTGCTACTTACCCAGCAGTACAGGGGCAGTTCTGCCCTGTGACAGGCCCGCTGGCCATCACTACCACAGGCAGCAAATGAGGCTTCTCTCTCTTTTTCATTGAGCGGTAGCATTTTGCATTTATGGATGTAGCTTTGATTGTCACATCGTGAACATAACGCTCCACAGCACGGTGAAGTCCCTGTTGTCAGGCTTTAGAAGATATGTGAGACCCCTGGTTCCAGAAATGCTGGCTGATAAGTCTGTGGAGGCTAGACAGGGCTGCTAACGTTGGCAGCCATTGGTAAAAATACCTCATTTTAATCCGTTTTTAGATTTTATGTGCTGGCTATTCCTTCCACTGTACACACACGTTCACTGTATGCTTTTTACGTTTTTACGAATGAAAAATTATGAGTTTTAATGTTAACTACGTGTACAAGTTTTCAATGTTTTTCTATGGGAATGGACCCCCTCAGAGCTTTGTTTGTCTAACCTAGCAACAGTAACACTGGAAAGCGGGACATGGGCGGGACTTGACAAAGGGTCAACTGAGCCTCAATTTAGTGATTTTGTATCTTTAATCCATCCATCAACCCAACCATCTGTCCATCCATCCATCTGCCCATCCATCCCATACCCTTACCCATCCATCAATCCACCCATCCATCCTATCTCCCTACTCCCCACCATCCATCTATCCATCCAACCACCTCAGTCTTTGCTGTCTCATCCATTGTTTGTAGAGACCTATCACCGATCCTACCAGTTTTTCCATCTGAATGGTTTCAGCCAGCCACAGACCTGAACATTTTTAATGTACCTCCTCGCACAGCCACAAAAGGAGCGCACCTCCTCGTTAACCAAACCCCACCTTTCAAGTTTAAAAAGGGGCCTGACTGTCCAAGAAATACAGCCAACTTTACCACTGAAATAGATGTCAATAAATTTTAATTTCCGCAGCCACTTCCCCCCACCCATTACAAGAAGGTAATGAATTAGCAAACAAAAGCCTCAAAAGAATTCTCTTCAAACTCTCTTTATTCAACGAATTACCGTCAACCACACAAGGAAAACAAAAAAATGGCAAGTTTATTTTTCTGTGGTGGAGCCGTTTCAGCAGAGCGATTATTCACTGACACCACCTTCAAAGGTTCCTCAATCAAGGCTTTCAAGCACCATTGATAGTACTTGATTTGAGCAGGAACAGGAGGGTGCCGTACATTATATTGTAACATTACCATTTGTTAGGAATGACCATATTTTCATAATGCCTTTGACTACAGTTAATAGCTTTTAAGTATTTATCCAAGAAGGCTTTGCTGCAGAGGTATGTTCTCGGCCCGTTGTTAATGTGTGTAATTGCGAACTACCACAATGGCCGGCATATTATTGTTCCGGGTGAACACCAGACAAAGAAAAACAGCAATTTGTACGATCACAGCGGCACGCATCTGTCGTTTGGTGGTAGTTTGCGGCACTGGCGAAAAGAAGCCCGAGCAGAAAATGCGTGTGTGTTTGTTTGTGTGTTTGCATAAATGTGGGTGTATATGTGTGTATAAGTGGCCTGTGTGTGGCCAGACTCGCTGGGCTGATCTTGGCCCCTGGCTGTTGCTGGCGTTCAGCATGTCTGTAAAGAAACAGCTGGGGGCAAAGCCAACACCCGTCCCACTCAGGAGAGCCCTGCCAGCAGCGACAGATTCCAGAACTTTCCATGGTCCCTCGTCGCCATGCCAACAAGGTCTTGGCACGGCGCGGTGGTCCTGATCTGCACACCTGGCCCACCAAGAGTCCAGAATCACCTCTCCTGTCACTGTGTGATGAACAGGTCATTTAGAACCCAAGTGTTTGTGTGTTTTTAAGAGTTATGGGCCCAGGTAAAGAAAACACCGTGGCAGTGGACCTCCTGTGTGCAGCCCTAATCAAACAGAGCTGAGAACCTTAGTAGTACTGTAGAATGGCTGCATGGCACTCAGGCTCGAATTCATTCAACCTTGCTCGGTGGAAAACCTTTCACAGAGACGTATATTCACAAAGAGCTGGCGTTTGGGAAATGGAAACCTATGAACGTTGGTTTCGTTTGTGTCGTCGATAACGACTATCACTTCCAAGATGGCGGAACGAGGCATTCTTTCCTAGGAAAGGAAAAAAAAAACCTTTTAGAAGAAACCTAGTAGAGAAGTTGGGTCTAACGGCATGTGGAAATATTTTTTTTTACGGTTTATTTCAGCTAACGTGCCACTTGGGTGGAGCTTGCCATACAAGACAAAATGGAAGTTGGTAACAAATTCAATAAATCACAGGACAGCGCTTGAAGGCTGACTTGGTATACGTTTTGGTGATTGACAGCTTACTGTGCAAAATGTAAAATAACCTTTAATAGTTCAATAAATCTTTTCTCCGTGGAGTTTTTCCTTATCTGAACTGATGGTCTAAGGATACGGGGTGATGCATGTTGCACAGACTGTAATGTGAATTTAAAGCTCTCGGGGACAAATTTATCTGTTAGTGAAGAATATGATAATATATATTTTTTTTTTTGGGATTTCCCCCCTTTTCCCCCCCAAATGTACTTGGGCAATTACCCCACTCTTGCGAGCTGTCCCGGTCGCTGCTCCACCCCCTCTGCTGATCCGGGGAGGGCTGCAGACTACCACATGCCTCCTCCCATACATGTGGAGTCACCAGCTGCTTCTTTTCACCTGACAGTGAAGAGTTTCACAAGGGGGACGTAGCACATGGGAGGATCACGCTATTCCCCCCAGTTCCCCCCTGAACAGGTGCCCAGACCGACCAGAGGAGGCATTAGTGCCGCGAGCAGGACACATACCCACATCCGGCTTCCCACCCGCAGACACGGCCAAGTGTGTCTGTAGGGAAGCCTGACCAAACCGGAGGTAACACAGGGATTCGAACCAGTGATCCCCGTGTTGGTAGGCAACGGACTAGACCACTACGCCACCCGGACGCCACATGACAATATTCTTGCATGAGACTTCCAGAGTGATGGAAGTGGGAATAACAACAGAAATGTTGCTACTGATAACAAACCTTTGGGTCCTATATGACATTCTCACCTTCTCTCTCACCTCGCGATGGAAAATTAAGTTTTATTGTCCACTCAAACCTAGAAGAAAGGCGAACCTTGACAATAGGGCAGATTTATTTGATGACTTTGGGGGGGGGGGGGCCGGGAGGCTCCTATCTTGGTCTTCTTTGAAAGTGCCTTACGGTCCTGTGGGATTTTAGACCTCCACAGGACCTTTTACCCTGGTGTTCACAGCATCTTGTAAGGGCTCCTATTTGGTCTAAACACGGCCATAAAAACCTGAACTTGGAACAGGATTTGAACCAGCAAACTTAATGGAGCCCTCTAGAAGGTGCGATGCTACAGTTGTCGTAGTGCCAGCGAGACACCGTTAGGTTATTAATTTCTTTGTGTCATTCTAGCGGTTTCCTCAAGGTTCACTTACATTTTAACATTTTCGTATTTGGCAGACACTTTTACCCAAAGTGACCTCCAAGAGAGTCAGCAATTAGCAGATATATGTCATTATATATGTCATTAGAGTAAGTGCACAATCACCAATAGCGACTTGAGTCATTTCGAATTAGCTGCACGATGCCACAAATCCACATCACAGTCGTGTGGCGAGACCACGGAAAAGGAAAGTACTCCAATCTTCCTTGAAACAAGCCCGAGTCTGCGGCCCCGATGGAAGTTCGTTCGACCGTTTTTGGGGCCAGGTGAGAGAAAAGTCCGGACCAAGAGATTCATGTCATTCCCCGCCCCCCCCACCGGAATCTTAATTTCATTATCATGTGCTGTACCCAGCACAACCGGAACAACAGGATCACAGTCCTGGAGGGAACTACAACCACTGATCTTCAGATGTTACCAAATATTAAATGTAGAACTAATTCTAGAGGGCCTGTTAAATCCTATCTGAACCACACTGATTTATGCTGACCTTCAACTGGGATAAGCTCCCTTGGCTGGAGGCATTAAATGCAGCGGATTTTTTGATTCAGCGCGGAGAATATTGTATTCGCCGAAGAGAAAGAAAGACCCACACGACTGCTCATGTCAGCCTCTGCCGAGCGCAATCCGACTACATGGCAGGCCTCGGTGCCTAAGCATCCTGTTCCTGGGAGGTATGTTGACAGTACAAGATCCCTGTAACGCGAGCGTGGTATCTGAACGCGGCCAGATTCATGACAGCCAACACGGGCGATACAAGAGCGGGCCTTCAGTCCATGTAAGCAAGAGATCAAGTGCCCCTAATCTAATATCATATGAAACGTGGTAATTCGATCAAGATGTTGCAGCGGAGTCCGATGGTGCAGCAGCTGCTCTGATTGCAACCATGAGGTCTGAGCTCAGCGATCGGGACAATCTCCCGTTCAGCTCCTATTAACTTGTCCGTCGCTCCGGCCAAGCAATCCTTTGACAGCATCTGGGCTGGAAAACTCTGTGGATGTATTCTCGAGTCAGTTGTGACTAGCCACTCTAATTCAATTATGGAAAAACCATTTCAAAACCCGATATTTGAAGAGGAAAAATAGGAGGTTATGCACGTCGTAAAAACGCACATTTCACCTGGTGTATCTTGGCCCGACATGTTTCAAAAAAGGCCAAAAAATATTGCTACTGGAGGAAAAATTATAACCTCTTGTATGGTGTATGTAGGGAGGATTATATCAAGATTTGTTTTTTTGCTCTGTCTCTCTGCAAAGTCCACATACACAGTAGTTTCCACCTCCAATAACTAACCCCGAGCTGCAAACAGAAATGCTCTTGCTCGAGGGTGGAGTAGGCTAAGGATGGAGAGAAAACATGATTTGTATGTGGATGTCCAGCGTTTGAACATTTTGATGGATGAGCAGCTAGAGAGCACAGGGCCTATCCCTATTAGACAGCGGAGGCTGCCAGGACGGAGGGATGCGTGGGCATGTCCTCCCTGGTAAGTGATCAGGTGTTTGACTCCGTCTGGGAGGAAGGAAGTCCTTATTAATGTTAAGGAGAGGGCCGAGTCCGAGCAACCTCAGGCATGCCTGCCCACACACACACCGAACACACACACACACACACACACACACACACACAAACTGAACACATTCACACATCCACAGACACACATATACATACTACACATACACACACATATAAACTGTACACGTTAACACACACACAGACATAGACACACACACATACACATAATACAAATACACACCAAACACACACACACATACACTCATATAAACTGTACACATTAACACACACGCAGACACACAGACATAGATGTACCGTACTACACACACACACACACACACACATACATACGCACAAACTGTACACATTCACACACGCGCAGACACACAAACATATACACACTACATACACAGTACACACAATGGACACACACGCACACACCATACAAACTGAACATCCACACACATAAATACACACACAAAGTGATGACATGCACACATATGCAGACACACGTTACCCGTGCACTCTCTCACACACACACACACACACACACACACACAGAGCTTGCCATGCAGATAGCGCGGGCCTGCTGTCGCTGTGTGTGTGTGTGTGTGTGTGTGTGTTGCTGTGCGTGGCACATTGCTGTGAGCGCCGGCCGAGTGCGAGGTGTGCCCTTACAGGAAGAGCCCTGATTAGGAACAGATATCTACAGCTGCAAAAGTGTAGGATAAACCTGCGGGCGACTCTTAGCTCCCTTCGCTCTGCTGACTTTGTTTTTCCTCTTCCAGGCACTTGGCTCCTTCCAATTAGCTTGATAATCTTCGTGTCTTCGTAACTGGTCTGACCGCCATCTGCTGGGCTCGCCGGGCCGGGCCGGGCCGGCCGGAGGGGGGGGTGGGGATGGGGGGGGAATCCCCTACGCTGGAGGAAACAGAAAGAGAGGAAAAAAAACAAAACCATGAAACGAACAGATCGCACCTACACAACCACTTTAGTCCCGCCATTAACACTGAACTTTAAAGGTCTGCAACACCCACCCCCCCCCTCCCCGCCGCCGCCGCCACCCCGCCCCTCCCTCCCTCCCTGTCATCCATGTGCACCACCACCAGGTTCAGCTTTCCCGCGGGACAATGTAACGTAAACATATCCAGCATGTCTCAAAGTTTCCAAAGCCACCCACACAAGAGAGGGTGTGTGTCTGTGCACACGCGTGTGTGCGTGTGTGTGTGTGTGTGGAGGTGGAGGGGGTGGGGTGGGGTGGGGTGGGGGGCTCCACTAAGCCCGAATCAGTTCTACTTTATTTACAACTCGCTGAAAACAAACTTTTAAAAGCTGGTTCCCCGCTCCGCTCATATATTACAGGCAATGAAAGCGGAGCCTTATGTGACAGGGCTGTGAGAGCGTGGGCAGCACAAAAACAAACAGTTGTGAGCTCTGCCTTCCTTCCTCTGCTTTTTACAAGGCTGGGGTGAGGGGCGGCGGTGGGAGGGAGGGAGGGAAGGGGGGGGGGATGCAGATTGGAGAAATATGTTGGCTGTTGTGAGCAAATCCGCCTCATGGATTTAGACTGTTGGAAAACCACAGTCGGACAGAAAACAAGCCGCCTGGCGAGGCCCCGTGTTTGGATTACACTCAGTGTTGATTTATCTGCTGCCCAGAGTGTGTAATCGAACGTCTAATGGACTCACTGTTCATTAGTGAATTAACACGTTTGAACGTTTACATCATCAAGGCCAAGCATGTGTTTTTAATTTAAGAATGAACCCTAAAAAAATAGAAAAAAGCGAGAGAAGTTTTTTTTTCTTTCTTTCTTTCTTTTTTAATATATCGCAGTTTTGGGTCAGAGAGGGTGGAGATGTATTTTTCTAGATGGGGATCTTCTCTTGAAAACATTACAAAAATGACCAAGCAGGGCGCATCGACTGAAGATGAGCCCCTGAAACATCTAAAAGCAACAGCTCCTTCAGCCTCCTCAGAGGGTGGCGTGTGCCGGGTCCCCACGCTGCTGTAGTGGGCTGAGATGGATCAGCACCATGTGCGTGGTCGCCACGCCGCTGTAGTGGGCTTACATGGATCAGCACCGTGTGCGTGGTCGCCACGCCGCTGTAGTGGGCTGAGATGGATCAGCACCGTGTGCGTGGTCACCACACTGCTGTAGTGGGCTGAGATGGATCAGCACCGTGTGCATGGTCACCACGCTGCTGTAGTGGGCTTACATGGATCAGCACTGTGTGTGTGGTCACCACGCTGCTGTAGTGGGCTGAGATGGATCAGCACCGTGTGCGTGGTCACCACGCTGCTGTAGTGGGCTGAGATGGATCAGCACCATGTGCGTGGTCCCCATGCTGCTACAGTGGGCTGAGATGGATCAGCATTGTGTGCGTGGTCCCCATGCTGCTGTAGTGGGCTGAGATGGATCAGCACCGTGTGCGTGGTCACCACGCTGCTGTAGTGGGCTGAGATGGATCAGCATTGTGTACGTGGTCGCCACACTGCTGTAGTGGGCTGAGATGGATCAGCACCATGTGCGTGGTCACCACGCCGCTGTAGTGGGCTGAGATGGATCAGCACCGTGTGCGTGGTGGCCACACCGCTGTAGTGGGCTGAGACGGATCAGCACTGTGTGTGTGGTGGCCACACCGCTGTAGTGGGCTGAGATGGATCAGCACTGTGGTCTCCAGTGTCACGTCTGGGCTCTTCATCCGAGGACAGACGGTTTGGAGTCTTATGCTGGTTTCAGGTATTCTTTCCAGCGGTCATATTTGGTAGCTCCATGGTAAAACAACGGTGTTATTTGAAGTTGTGATGTGTTAAGAAAGCACTCAAAAAGTTTCTTGTTTTTTTTTGTAATTTCACGTGACACCAGAATCCAGGTTGACAAACCTGGATTCGAGACGTAAAGGGGAATCAAAAAGACTGATTCCCCTTTACGTCCAGCCTGTTCAGAATACTCTCACACTCGGGTTTGTTTTTCTCCAAACTTGAATTTAATTGGATTCATTTCACTGTTAGTTTTACCCACTTGGTATTCTGGATTTGCTCGTTTTCATTTACTTTCTAACCAAAATGTTTCCTTTATGTATTCACAACCTTTTTCTTTTTAAAGTTTCTATCTAAACATTAGGGTTTAAACTTCCAGATCCAAGCAGAACGTCCCTAAAGCATTTCAAGTATTTTTTTTTTTACTTTTATAATTTTGCTGTATCGGGACATCAGAATTAGAATCACAATCAGAACCAGAACCACAATCAACTGTATTGGCCAAGTGTGTCTATGCACACAAGGGATGTGACTCCAGTACTCTGCAGCTTCTAGCACTTGCAGACATCACTCCCACAAAAAAAAAAAAAGGGTGCATCCGGGTGGCGTGGCGGTCTATTCCATTGCATACCAACACAGGGATCGCTGGTTCGAATCCCCGTGTTACCTCCAGCTTGGTTGGGCGTCCCTACAGTGTGTGGATGGGAAGCTGGATGTGGGTATGTGTCCTCGTCGCTGCACTAGCACCTCCTCTGGTCAGTCGGGGTGCCTGTTCAGGGGGGGGAGGGGGAACTGGGGGGGGATAGCGTGATCTTCCCTCTAGCTACGTCCCCCTGGTGAAACTCCTCACTGTCAGGTGAAAAGAAGAGGCTGGTGACTCCACATGTATTGGAGGAGGCATGTGGTAGTCTGCAGCCCTCCCTGGATCGGCAGAGGGGGTGGAGCAGCGACCGGGACGGCTCAGAAGGAAAACAAAAAACAAAAACAAACAAACAAAACAACAAAAACAAAACAGAAGAAGTAAATGGAACAACTGGACATGTATGCACAACAGGTATGTCGCCACCATACAGAGTTGTGTTATGGCTGAATAATCATAAAGCTATGCCCATATATTATACATTACAACTTATATACTATATTGCCCGTACACTATACCCTACACCATGCCATGTCTGCCCATATACAATGCATATACATAGTATTTACAATCGTGTTGACATGGCGGCTGAAAGTACCAACATGTTTGTTCGGACAGAGACACAGACATGCACACAGATGAACGAAGGAAGACAGAAAAAAATGAATAATAATAAACACCACCCATCCTCCCAGCCTCCATGTTGGTCCACATTTTACAAGACTACATAGTGTGTGGCAGCATGTACGTATAGCATGCTATAGCTAGCATACATAGCCACATATGGCCAGCATCTTGGAGACTTCCAATACGCCCGCTGGATACAAAGTGACGAGAAGGTTGATTCCTGTACAACGGGAACCGTAGCCAGCCCATCACATGGTTTCCCGGTCATGCATAAGTTTAATTTATTATGATTATTATTATTATCATAAACTGTCTTAGTCGACTCTCAGAGGGAGTTTATTTTTTTTCCAGTTTAAGGAACGACATTCGATCGGTCTGCCAACAGCCATTTCTAGTATTTAAAAAAAAACAAAAACAACAACAACAAAGCAACTCATAAGTAGGTGTTTTGGGAAAATTACTTCAGAATATTCCTAATGGGCAGCAAGGTATTTATAGAGGATATGCACCCTTTTCCATTGTTTTTTTTTTTTAATCTTTATTGATTTACAAGTTTGCTGGTTTCCATGCTGCCGCATCGGGTCGGCGGGCCCCTCTCCCCCTCCGAGCCGCTTGAACGGCGGTCGCTGCTAAATCACACGGGACGTCCCCCCCCCCCCCGAGAAGACGGTTCACACGCAATTTCACGCGGCCTTCTGCGTTGACAGATATCCTCAAAAAACAAGGATGTGGCCCTCCGTAAAACGGCATGAGGTCATCGTCCGCCGCAATTTGACGATTTCAGCGGCTGGAAAACAAATTCAACAAAACGGAGAACAACTCCCTTCTTGGGTAAGTTACAGATGCGGCGATGCCTTTTATGAAACCGAGGCCGTAAACAAAACCAGACCCGGGAAAAGACCCGCTGTTGTGATAAAACACGACAAGTCCACGCGCCGCACATTAAAACGCGGCGACTACACGGCGCTAATGTGACTCGTTCCTGGCTGAATTTGGCCTCCCCGACCCCCCCCCCCCTCCGCCGCCCGGGGGACATGTCTCGACAACGCTATCTGGGGTCGTCGCAGCCTCCGAAACTACGGCCCCTCTGCACAAACCACATGTACATCTGCCCCCCCGCTCCAGCAAAACTTACTGACTGGGAGATTCTGGGCTGTTTCTGGTATGCAGACGTTTGCAAATGTTGCACAAGATGACGGAGTTTTCCGTAGAACGGTTTGATGGGAGTCAGCCAACATCGTCTCTGATCGGGAAGGAATCTCTTCTAACCCGTCACGTCTCCCCAATTAGGACGTGATAAATCAGTGTCGGCCAGCGTTTCGACACTCGTGAAAAGCAAGACACCACTTCCAGCGCCGTAGTTCGCGCAATTGTTGACCTCCTCCGCACAACCTTACTCTCCCCTGACGCCGACGGTTGCCTATTTCCCCCCCCCCCATCCTTCCTCTCGTCCTTCTTCCTCTTTTCTAAAACGACACGGCTAACGAACGCATTCACCACCACCACCACCTTACTGTAATCCCTTCCTATTCTCTCGGCGGCCCCCCCCCCACCCCCGATATCCCTTTTCAGGGTCACGGGGCTTTAGAAAGCACACAGTGCTCTCCAGTTTTTCTCGGGAGAAGCAGAAAACGGAGCGAGGTGAAAACCGAGGCCGGCGAGAGCCGGTGCCAGTCACTGTGCCCCGGTGAGCTCGAAGCGGGTGGCCTCTCCCGACGCGGGATAAAGCTGTCCAGAGGCCGCCTTCAGCATCCGCGTCTGTCTGCCAAGCGCTGCTCGCATGTCTCCCAGGGTACGCCGGGAGGACGAGACGGCTCAACAAGGCCGGTGCATTGAGTGCAGTCCATTTAAAATAACATATGAATAAATAAATAGGGGCCCTAAGTTCACTGTACAGTAATTGGTCAGGAAACCAACAGAGACAAGCTCATTTACAGTAAATGGATCAGCCTCAAGTCAGTGAAGTGCACTTGGCTCACACCGCGCATTATAACGATTTGGAAATTTCAACCGAGAGCTTTTTTCTTTTTCTTTCAGCGAGTAAAT
The DNA here is from genome assembly GCF_029633865.1 of Lampris incognitus. Lineage (NCBI taxonomy): Eukaryota > Metazoa > Chordata > Actinopteri > Lampriformes > Lampridae > Lampris > Lampris incognitus. Next base: position 9,239,525 of record NC_079216.1, on the reverse strand, counting down.
ATTCAGTGAAATGTCTTATATTTAAATATTTTTTTTGAACATTTTTTTTCTCCGCTGGTAAAACAAACCTCTATCTGTGCGTTGCAGCACAAGTAAATATAGAATGCTGTTAAAAATAGCAACATTACAGAGGGCGCTTATGGATGATGTAAGAGCACATTAAGGTGGGTAAGGAAAACAAGGGAAGTCTGACAAATCCTGATAATATGAGTTCAGTCTCTGAATGTGGTCGTTTTCCTCAGGGTTCGCACACTGACACACACACACATACACACACACCTATACACACATTGGTGGTTAGTCTGGCCAACTTTGTTGACCAATTGGCTTAACTGTGGTTGCACGCTGTACGCAAAGCACTCATTAACGGTTTGAGCCCGCTCTTCGCTTGTGCAAACAAACAGACTCTGCCCCGTCATTACCGTAACACCACGTGTGTGTGGTCTTCTCAATCAGACGTCTATTGATTCTCCAATTTTCGCCGGGGCTAAGGCAATACCAAAATGGCAGGATTTGTCAAGTAAGCAAAGCAGACCTGCTGCATGTTTCAACGGTTCCTGCTGGCTGACACCAAACACCCCCCCGCCCCACCCCAACCCCCCCCCCAAACACACACACACACACACACACACACACACACACCACCACCACCACCACCCTCCCAACACTCAAATACTGTACAGTAGTTGCGGTGGCGGAGGCCTGTTCCACAGGCCATGCCATGGCATCCCCACAAGCCACAAAACATAAAACACCACAGTGGGTTTTTATGTTGTGTGTAAAATGCCATCATTACCCAAGAGCGCTTACCCCTCTCAACTAACTCTGCTCTCTCTTCCCTCAGACAGAGCTGTCTTTACATGGGCGAGCAGAGAGCGAGAGAGAGCGAGAGAGAGAGGGGGAATGAGTGAGGGGGAGGGGGGGGTCTGACTATGAGCTCTGCTGTGTGTGTGGCTTGGCAGTGGGGCAGAAGTTTATGGTAATGTCTTGGGTGATAGGTCAGGGGCAGGATGGTGGCAACCATAGGTGGTGGCTGTGTGGTGACTGTGTGGGGTTTCAGGCCCCGTCCAACTGGCCTGAGGTCTACCTCTGAGGTCAGGCAAGTGAGAGAGGGGCATCAGACACGGGGCAGTTTGTGGTTTTTGGGGGCAGGGTGGGGGTTGGGGGGGGCCCCCTCCCCAGAGCCCCGAGCACAGGCCAGTAAGACGCCCCGCTAACTGCATCTGCCAAGAGAGAGAGAGAGAGACGCTAATGTGGTGGCCACCTTCACAAGGCCGGGTCAGAGACTCCGGCTCTGAAGTTGTTTTTCAGCTTCTCGAAATCCCCCTGAATCGCATCGAGGGAGTGATCAACCGCATTTTTTTTGCCGTTTTTAACAGGAGAAAACCTATAGCGGAGGGGTTTTCTTTGCCGCAGCTCAGTCAGCCGTTGAATTGAAAAACTCAACTCACAGATTCAGATGAGAGCACGAGCCGTGCCAGGCAGGAATCATTTCATCTTAAAAATACATTTTACAGGCAAAATGTCCAATGGCAGATATTTCCTGTCTGAAAAAAAATAATTATTTAATATACCTGTTTCTCCAGACTGAGTCTGAACAACATGCTTTTGTCCCGGCAGGACCTCCCCGACTCACTGTCTCCAGGAGTTTGACATTTATGGCAGTATGAAAAAAAATGGAAGTTGTAAATAAGAGATCAGCCTCCAAGTGTTGCCATACGTGGATCATCGTATATCACGGAGCAAAAGCCAGCAAAAGCCAGATCTCGAAGCTACCCTCAGATCAAATAATGGAGTGACAGCGGAGGCCATGTTTTGCTAACCCTGAACAGGCATTAGGTAATACTGAGGATGTCGGCCTTTTCGGGGTGTTCAGAGAAATGACCCATTTTTGACATCCCCACCAAACCTGCACATTGTTCATTGTAGCCCCGAGTCTTGATTCACTGCGAGATTCCTAAAGTCAAAAACAGTTCATTATCGTTCGCATCTCAGACTGTGCAAGCAGGGGAATATCGAACAAGTAAAGTTTAAAATACATTTTAAGATGGGGGGGAGGGGGGAGAAAGACCATAAATGTTCAGTGTAGATTGTGTCCACAGTATCAGATTGACCCGTTTCTCATATCTGTGACTGATCAACGAGAAATGAGGCACCACTAGAAACCACCACACTAAAACAAACTATTTCATCAAGTATCAGCAGTTTATCAATAGAAAAGGGGACTTTTAAACAATGGGTTGTTACAGTTAACAATGAAGGCCATTTCCTTTTTGTAATGGGAATGGGAAATGTGTACATAATGGTGTCTTTATGGCTCTCTCTCTCTCTCTCTCTCTCTCTCACACACACACACACCTTGTCAGCCTATACTTGTGAGGACCCCCTCATTGACTACAATCATTCTCTAGCTCTTAACCGTAACCTTAGCCATCATAACTACTACATGTCTAACCTTAATCCTTACCCTAACCTCAACCTAATCCTAATTCTAACCTTAACCTAAACCCAAGTCCTAACCCTAAAATAGACCCTTTTCCTCATGGGGACCCATAAAATGTCCCCACATGATAGGTGTTTCAGGTTTTTCTGTCCTAATGGGGACATTTGGTCTCCATTAGGACAGAAAAATCTGACACACACACACATACACGCCAATGTCACAGAATCACGTTACACAAACCCTGATGTTAGCAAATGCTGAAAAGTTGAAATAGCAAACATTAAGGAATATTTGTGTGTATATATGATATTAAATTATCATCTATTAATCAAAACCCTCAAGTGTCAATCCTAACATGCAATCATCCTACAATCAATTATAGAAAATATAATGTGTTACACATTTTTCTCGGTTGCCTCGGCTCGTGTCTAAAGCGGCGTTAATGTCCTCACAGCTCTGGGCGCATTAGTCACAACAGCTTATATGGTGTGTATGACCTTATGTGGTGCAGCACCACACCACCCATCACCCGCATAAGGTCTCGACTCAACCTCAACATTTAACGCGTTCTGCAAAGCAAAGTTATCATCTCATGTAAAAAGCCAAGGCCCTCAAAGTGAAAAGGTCCTTCGGGTCAAAATGTTGAGATGTTTGTCAGTGTGGCACCGGACCCCGGACACGTCCCTTATATCCACATTTCACTCTTGTCCTTGTTCTTCGCCGACACTGAACGTTAACTGTGCTAGAATGATATTTTTGTCGAGCTAACTGAATGCTATTGTGCATTAAAATGAGTACTATTCAGATGATGATTTCCACAGTACCAGGTTTTACATTACAGGTTGCACTTAGATTTCCATGGAAATTGTTACAGCAATTTTATTTACGTAAAGTAACTGTCTTACACCACAGTACTTAGAAAACGTACACAGTAAAATATAATATAAACATGCATCGATACAAAAAAAAGGAAAATACAGTAATGTATCGCCCAACGCTGTAACACAGTAAAGCTGGAGAGCTACACTACAGACTCCACCTCACAGGATGTCCCGTCGCTCCTGTCTGTCTGGCCACAGATTTTCCTCGACATCACACCTGATGTTAACCCTTGCGACGCAACGGGGGGGGGGGATTCTTCTTGCATGCTGCAACCATCCCCCGCAGTGTTCTGCTGTGATGTTGTCACAAGCAGCATCCATGGCAGCGGGCAGAAGAGACATTTGGTCTCGAGACGGATGATCGTACACCTTCCTCCTCCATGCAGAGAAGAATTCCTCCGTTGGATTCAGGAATGGAGAATATGGTGGAAAAAACACCGTCAGCATCCTTTGGTGGGCAGCAAACCGTTCCCTGATGACATTTGCACGGTTGCATGGTGGGAGCTTACGGTATCCCACACAATGACATAAGTTGGCAAGTCACGCCTTACCAAACCTCGCTCATTCTCAGGGATAAGATCTCTGCAGAGCGTGTCCGAGAGCGTCAGGAGTTTCTGGGTGCCGTATGGGCCAATATTGGGGATATGTGTACTCACACCATTCTCAGATATTGCAGCACACAGTGATACTGTGCCCGCGTTGGCCTGGCACATCCACCGTGGCTCGGTGGCCCCATAAATCCATATTCATGTATGCCTGACAGATTTTGACAGTGCATGGGATGACTTACACAATGAAAGAATTCAGACATGTTTTGCAGAGTACAACTATTCCACTGAGAAGCAACACAGTCAGCTTTGATCAGCGAGACATATTCAATCGGTAATTTGCACGAATTGTAGACAATTGTACTTACTCATTTGATTAGATGCGCTAAAATATTTGCCGTTTGTTTAAAAGAACAAGAAATTCAAACCTGTCGTGAACAAATGCGCAGCGGTTCGGAGGTCTGCACATGTTGTTTTGAAAATGTCATCTGAGAATTGTGCAAAAGCAACTGGGGAAAAACTGATTGACTGGCTATTTTACAAATGCATGATGGGCGCATACGAGTCTACAAGCACTACACAGTAGTTTACCGAGTAAAATTGACCCATTTTAAATTGATTCTCGAGTTGTTTGACTAGTAAATGGACACTGACCTCAAAACACAGGCCTGTTTCACGCCACTGCTAATAAACAATGGTGTGGGGGGGGAAAAATAAAAAAATAAAATATATATATATATATATAAATCCAGTGAGTCAAGTAAATTCTTTATGAGTCAGTACAAGCCTGTTTCATGCCATGAGCAATCATCAGCTGTCAGTAAAGCTACTCGGGAAAGAACATACTTTTTACTGCCTTGTCATGGACATCACGTGCACAATGTCCAACGGGAAAGGAGAGGTGCAACACTCAAAAATTCAAAAACACGTGATCGCCAACGGTCCAATGGGGGGGGTTGGTATTTGTCTATTGGCATGATTTATTTATAATTACAAAATAGGTGCTTATATCTATGTCTGCAACTGCTGGCCAATTCATTCCTGTTATTCAATGTTTTGGACATTTGTGGTTTGCAAATGATAAAATATTTGTCAGTTAGACATAGATTACACATTTTTACTACTGGTTGAATATGCTTTGTTCTTTGAGAGGATTTTCCAGGTGGTTGAATAATGAATGTTTCTGTCCGCCAATGACCAAATATAACGGCTTAAAGATGTTACATTCTTTAAACGGTTGTTTCTAAAAGCTACACGTGCGCATTAAACCTCCTTTTGAATGTTCCCTGTTAGACCCACGTGTCTCTATTTTGCCGTTGTCATTTCTTGTCACCACAGCTTGGCAGATATCTCCTTTTACTCCTTATTTGTTGAGCACTTTCCCTACCGTTGAGTGTGTGTGTGTATATATTCAATCTCATAAATCCTAATGCTAACAAATCCTGCTGTTGATTGACAGCATGACAGCCTTTTAACCAGAGAGACCGTCCTATGATAACAGAGCGGCCTCTGTAATTACAGACTGGTTTCTCTGGCTGAAACTGAGCATTGAAATGATATGATATGATATGATACGATATGATATGATACACTCTATTGATCCCCGTAGGGATATTACGCTCTGCATTTGACCCATCCTGGCGGTGGAGCTAAGCAGCAGTGGGCAGCCACAGTGGGCAGCCGCCATGCAGCGCCCGGGGACCAACTCCAGGTCATCTTGCCATGCCTCGGTCAGGGGCACAGACAGGAGTATTAACCCCAACATGCATGTCTTTTTTGATGGTGGGGGAAACTGGCGCACTCGGAGGAAACCCACCGCAGACACGGGGCGAACATGCAAACTCCACTGAGAGGACAATCTGGGATGACCCCCAAGGTTGGACAACCCCGAGGTTCGAACCCAGGACCTTCTTGCTGTGAGGCGACAGTGCTAACCACGGGGCCACCGTGCTGCCCCGAAGTGGTCATGTGATAAAATCGAGTGGTGTGTTGTTATGATTATTATCGTCATACCATCTTATGATTGTTAGAGTGTCAATATTTTCTGTGACTGTCCCTTTCAAAGTCAAGACCAGTTTATTAGTGTCCTTATGATTAAACAGTTTTGAGTGGGCCTACGGATTGGTGACAGAATATACAAACTTTAGATTCAGTCACGCCCAAACAACTAACTGCCTGCAAGGCTACTTTGCTCACTGGTCTCATGAAACATGCTCACACGCTCAAATGATTGTCCCGCCCTGCGTGGTTTGTGCTAAAGCGAGTTTAATCAGGACTTTCCCACCTGCCAAACACTGATAACCATCCTGTTTTACTGTGTCCAGACTTTATGCAGCAGATGCAGAACACGAAGAGGGTCACGGGTTTCACACAGCGAGGGACCACCAACCGAAAAGAATACAGTGTGCATCAATTTCAACATCTCCTCTTAAAGCTCTGTGAATAAAATGCTGTCTCAGTAGTGGAGCTGTTGAAATAGTTGAAATAGGAGGACGGCAAAGTGGAATAAAAAAGCATTCCAGAGATGACAGTTATGATTGGTAGGTGTGAAAGATTAGCAGGACAGCCTTCCAACTGCCCAGAATGCAATGTTATAGAGCACACCTCAAATGAACCGAGGGAAGCTGCCCATAATTCACGATTAAAAAACCATTAAGGGGAAAAGTAACGCTGTCAAAACCATTTTTCAAGTGAGGTTTTCCAAGTTAACAAACCTTAAGTTCCCATGTGAAGAAACAGCCAAGCCATCAAAGCACTGGCTGCCCAGTAAAGGGACCATTATCAGGCCATTTATTAACCTCGGACTTCTGTTGCTCGCAGCTAAAGCTGCAGCCACATTTGCAAGTGACGCCTGAGCTCTTCACGTGTCTGTTGACTGTCGAGTTTGAACAGTTTTTCTGAGTGTTTTTGAGAGTTTGAACAGAACTTTTGCAGATTCCTCCCTGCATATGGAGATTTATATCTATATTCAGGGATGGATATTGTGGAATACACACACTCTGTATGTTTTGACAAATGTGTTGTTCAAAATACTCTTCTTTTCACTTGTAATTTTCAAATTTCACTTGGAGCTGTGGCGGTTTTCAGGATTTGAGTGGACTTGGCATTGGGAATAGTGTTTAGTGAATGTTGTCAAATGCAAAGTGGGACAATGGCCCCCACGCCCTTTGGGTGTGCGACTCAGCGTTGGGCTCTTGGCACAGAGCGAATCGGAAGGACCATGCAAAGAGTTTAATAGGTCTGCATGTAACTCCACAACAAAAGGAGGAATTGTTACCATAAGCAAAGCCAGGATTTATGACATAATCGGGCGGGCCAATACAGGCAACGGGTATAACATATCCAAAAATAGATGCTGAACTCTTGAATTTCTGCATGAAATGAGGGTGTTTCTCTGGATTCGGCATGTGTACGAGCTGGTTTGGACCAGAGAGGTGAAAATTCTTTGAAATGGAGGCAGGCGAGGGTGCTTGTGTTTCTGTATGTGTGAATGTGAAGTAGATGAAAAACGGACAGGAACACTGCTCTGTGTTGAGAGTGCAATTTAGCATGAATCAAAAGCAGCTTTCCTGGCTCCCGTACTGCGTGCTGCTGTCTGCCAGGAAATGGGATTTTTTTCATATTTTTTTGCAGGTAAAGTCCTTGCAGAATGGAATCAAATGAGGTATTTTTTTCCCCTACCAAATGTTAACGTGTTAGAAGTTTGGGGGCAGACCGGTTGGAAACAGAAGGGAGCTGAATTCTGGAGACAGCGAATGTGTGTGTGTGTGTGTGTGTGTGTGTGTGGGGGGGGCTGTTCTACCATATAGTGGTCCCAAATCCAAACCCCCTTCAAGACCCCCTTGGATTGAATCATGACTGCTTGTAAAATACTGAGCCCTCTCTTAAGTAATTTGCCACCCACTGGGCATTCAGTTTAGCCTCGAGTGATTCCACTAATCAACACTACATAATACTCAGAATGTAATGCATGAGTTATAGTCATGAGTAGAATTACAAGTTATTTTACCCAGTAAAGCGATGCATGTAACTAATCTCAAACTGCATAAAAGGGAGATCTCAAAAGGGGCTTTTACAGCTGAATCAGCATGCAGCCAATGTCGAAAAACAAGCTTAGAAAGTGGAGCGGTACCATTTTTATGCCACATCACATCATTCAACTCAACAGTTTTGTTTAGTTTTTTTCAGGTTTAAAACTTGCTTTTATACGATTTTCTCTCTATCGTCACCAAATGAATCTCTAATGATCACGACAGAGCCCCGATCACGTTTTCCTGCACGGCGTCGGAGTGTAACACCATCCCAACACCCGTCATCTTTTCAGTAATTTCTAGCAATTCGGTTTGTAATTTCAGGTAATTTGCAGGTAAGTAACAGCTAACACATGTAAGATCCGCCCATTAAGGAGAATGAATAAATGTTAAGGTGTTTTTGAGTTGAGTTACTCTTTTAAAAGCGCTGAAAACGGATGTGAGGTGATGGAGAGACGGCGAGAAAACAGAATAATCGAGAAAGGAAAACACACCGGAGAAGGTGAGACGATGAAAGACACTAAAGGGACTTCATCAAATCCAAAAAAAAAAAAATCCCATCTCATCCCAAAAGACATAAAAAGAGCGGAGAAAGGGAGGGAAATGATGCGTGTCTGGTAAGGGATAAGGAGCGGGGACGTCTCGGGGATGCTGAGCAGAACCCGGAGACTGTGGTCAGGAGCCAAGTGCAGTAATCCTGCTCGGTGTTTTACAGCAGCGGGGTCATGACCTAGAAATGAGGTGTAGAGCAGTTCGAACAAGGTTACCGACACAATGGCCAAAATAGAACAAAAAAAAAAAAGAAACCCAACAAACCGGTGGAGTCATTTATGGTGACTTTAAAAGACGCGGGAGCCTTATAAACCACCAGTGTTTGATATGGTTGGAAAGATAAAATTTTAATGATTCACCTGAGGGTACTTTGACTTGACGCGGATTCAAATGGGGATCTTTGTGAACTGACGGTTAAACTGCATGGACTTAGTGTGTCCGACGGGAATGTGGCAGACAGCAAATTTACAAGCGAGTGTGATGTTTTCAAGACCCAAACATTTTGCAGCTTTAAGTCCCCTGGCCTCAAATTCTACGGGAATACTTTCAGTTTCACTGGAAAGTGCCACCGTGGACATTAGTATTATTATTATTGTCTAGACATAGAATGATATGAGTCAAGACTACGTGTTTTCAGGTTGGCACTCAAGACAGCGGGGTTGCTGCTTAATTTGCAGAATCAAACTTTTTTTTTTTTTGGTATACTATATTAAGCCCCGTATGGAAATTATGCTCTACATTTAACCCACCCTGGCTGTGTAGCTAGGAGCAGCGAGCAGCCGCCGGGGACCAACTCAAGGTCTTCTCGCCATGTCTCGGTCAGGGGCACAGACAGGAGTATTAACCCTGACATGCATGTCTTTTTTGATGGTGCTTTTCGACCAGGAGACACAAATAGAACGGTTATCAGTCATCATTACTGATCACTGATCAAACACTCAAACCTGCAGGAATGTACCCCAAAACCCTATCCTCCCTACCTCTCCCTCCTTAATGGACTCAGCTGCAGCCTTCTTGAGCCGCTCGATGGGCTGGTTGTTGTACAGTGTTGCGTCCTCCCACCATGTTTCCCAGGAACTCAGTGCCGTACAGCTTCCCATAAGGCTTCTGGGGCTGAGGGTCATTCACCAGGCAGATCTGGGCACACAGAGAGGAAAGGCTAGAGCTGACACCGCACGGCTTCCCAGTATAATTTTGTGGCTCACACCATTTACAAGACATGTACAATGATCATCATTACTGATCACTGTACATGCACAACGCATGCACAATGCAGCATCTTCATGAAATTACCTGATAATTTCAACACAATAAAACATGCACCCTTTGACAACCCAGTAAGTCGGTTCAGTTTTCTGTATCCCGAAGTGACAGTGAGCTCCTACGAATGGCTTTCCTTTAGATTCTGTTGAGAGTTCAACACCCGCCGAACAGACCTAACAAAAGCATGAGGTAGTTTGCTGACGCTAATTCTAGCAAGCACAATGGCTACATTTTTTATGTGCAATAAATATACCATCAAAAAAAAAAAAAAAAAAAGGAAAAACTCCATCTTAAAACCTTCAGTTTTGCTGTACGAATGCAGGCTTACAGCAGCCTCAGGACAGGAAGACTTACAGAAAGGAGAAAAGGTAGGGTTTTTTTTCTCTAGTAGACCCAGCATAATGCAAAATATAGCTCTAAATCATTTCTCTGTTGTAGAAGAGTGTCAAATGATGAACTATGTTAAATATCAACTGTCATCTTTAAACTTTTTGTCATAGTGTGGTCACCCCTCACACCGACCCGCCGGCTGCAGCTTCACCTCGTGTGAATGCAACCGTGCACGACTGGCTGTTCAACATCTGGATGTCACACCATGGCAGAACATGACTCAAATATCTATACTGCATATTTATTGAACTTGCACTGACTTTGTATGCCAGTACATTGTAGTCCATTGTGCTTCTGTATAGAGCATACATAATGATAGTTATGTGCATTTGACACACAAGGGTATACACATTACACAATACACACGGTATAGAACTGTAACTTGGACTATTTTGGACTCTTTTTGGGTTCAGATTATATTATTTCTCAATTTCACTTTTAGTCTTTACCATCTCATAGATTTCCTTCTGGCTTTACTATGCCTTGCACGGTCATCGGAGAATGCCGCCAAGCATTTCAGTAGTGTTGTACATGTATAACTATAACATTGTATGTGACAAATAAACTCGGAATAAATTCTATGTCTCTGTCTCTGTCCAGAGATTGTGTACTGTGTCATTCTGGCATTACATAACCGTCCACTGTCCTTAGTGGCGGTGTGTAGAAGATACCTCAAAGTCCACATGTAACCATACGGCGGTGAGCTGGTTTGTCGAGGCGGAGTGGAGTGGAACTGAATGGTCTGTAGTGAAGGGCTGTGGGTTGGGTTTCTCTGAGGTTATGGTCATTCTCCCATGGGGAAAGTGGTGAGGCCTGCCTGTTTACTTTGGAGTTACCCCCCCCCCACACACCCCTAACACACACCCCCACCCCGCCACCTCCTCCTCCCCTAACATAGCCCCGGCACCCTACGATTGCTTCCATTGGTGCACACCTGTCATTTCTGACCTCTTAATGACGCGAACTGGCGACCGCCATTATCACACTTTTCGAATTTTCTATTTCGGGCCACTCTCACAAAGTGGACACCGAAGCATTTCGAAGGAAGGGTTAAATAGAAATGTGTGTGTGTGTGTGTTCTCTGCTTGCATGACTGTTCCAAATGTTGCATGGGCGCCACCTTCATGTCACTGCAGGTGTGTGTGTGTGAGTGTGTGTGTGTGTGTGTGTGCATGTGCATGTGTGCGTACGTAACCGGTGCGTGTGTGTGTGTGTGTGTGTGTGTGTGTGTGCGTGTATTTGTGTGTGTGGAGGGTTGGTGGGGGGTTGGGGGAGGGTGTCAGGACCAGACTTAATGGGCAGGGGCTAAGGTAGTGCCTGTATCTTTACCCAGAGAGGAGCTCCCACTTCTCTTTCTCTGCCTCCACTCAGACCAGACCAAACACACACACAGGCTTGCTCACAGTGCGAGGCAGCAGCATGCCAAACACACTCCGTGGCTGCCCCGCAGTCTTGCAATCAGAAATGATGCTTTGAGCGTCGCTCCACATGAGGCTATGGAAGGACCAGTTGGTGTGGCAGCGCCATAACTGATGGGCCGGTGCAGCTCCGTCTATCTTTATCTTTGTTTTCATTGGGACGCTGGGGAGAAATAAATAGCTCAACACACACTGTTGGGAGGCAACCGAATGGAAAATGCTCACAGGGGGGTTTCCCCAGGCTGCCCTCACACCAATGGATTTGGACAGAATTTCTGATTCAGCCAAATTGCATTTGGCGGTGTAACTTTTTTTCCAGCCCCACCGACTTTGTTTTTTGAAATTCGTTAATTTTGCAAAGGGATCTCCTCCTAGGAATTAGTGGACTGAACGGTTGTGGATTCTCCTTCTTGTGGAATCACCACATGTAAGTCTCCTTGTATTTTATATTTATTCGTTTCCATGTAAAAACAAAGTGACACAATTAATGCCAGGTGTGAGAGTTCACATCTTCAGGAAAAGTGTCCTTTTTGGGGGTATGGTAACATAATCCAAGTTCAGTAGCAGACTGGCAGGTAAGTGTTAGTATGTAAGACAAAGTCTCAATTCATGTGTAGATGTAATGTGTCTTGTACCTCTGGGGCATGCTATAGAATAATGCATCTTGTGTTTTGCAGATCTTTGGCTGCAGGATGTGCTCTATCGGCATGCTCCATCAGTGGAGTCTTGCTGTATTCTTGCTGTGCTCCCCGGTAACTCTTTATGGGAAGCCAATTGATGCACTTAGTCACAGAACGTAAGTCGTTTTGTTCGGTTTGTGAGTGTTTGCATTTGTAGCCTGACCTACATTTAGTGAACCCCTGATATTACTTCAGCAAAGAGAAATCTGTAAAATACTAGAAACAAACAAAAAAAAAGAATGAATGGGTTCTTGAGCTGTGTAATGATGACCTTTGTGGATGAAATAGCAAAAAAAAACAAAAAACAAGGGTTTTTTTGTGCATTGCTTTTAATGTAAACCCAAAATCAATGAGGGCAGATAAAGGAACAGGAGTCAAAATATAACTTATTAATTTCTGCTTTGTGGGTTCGTGAGCACAGACTCCTGGTGGCTCTCACAAATCTTGTTGATGCTGCCACCTGCTGTACTGAAATTCTCAGGACCGTGACCTTGAATTTCAGCAGTCAACTCCACTGCAAAATAGACCTAGCCAAAACTCATGAAAAAGACAACGAAGTGCCATATTCACATGGTAATGATTCGGATTTGGGATTTTCATATTCAATTTGGAATATAAAACAATTCTGACGTTGAGCTACTACTGTGACGGTTCTCAATCAGGTCCTCAGGTACCACCAGTACAGCTGGTTTTCTATTCTGCCCAGTAGTTCATTCCATTCACCTGTTTTCCAGGTGTAAAAAGTCCCCTGATTGGAGGCTGAATAACCGGAACAACACGTGAATGGAATGAACTACCTGTCAGAATAGAAAACCAGCAGTACTGGTGGTACCAGATGACCTGATTGAGAACCCCTGATCCAAATGGAAAAGTGAAATTACTACCTGTAGAATGCTTTTCTAGGGTGCTGGTATCAGTCAGCAGATGAAGTCAACCGTTAAAGTCTTCTTTTTAAAATCATAATAAAGACCTCACGATGACCTTTGCCCTCTCCCCTCTCCCCTGTGCCCTAGCAGGAAGCGGTCAGTGAGCCATGCCCAGCTGATGCACGACAAGGGCCGCTCCTTGCAGGAGTTCAAGCGGCGCACGTGGCTACAGCAGCTGCTGGATGAGGTGCACACGGCAGATGAACAAGCCTCACCCCACCAGAGTGGTGGCAGCAGCCACACCCTCGGTGGGGGCGCCCTGCGTCAAAAGCCCGCCGGGGGCACCAAGAATCTCCCGGTTAGGTTTCGGATGGACAGGGAGGGTGCTACCCTGCCGCAGGAGACCAACAAGGCCCTGGCCTATAAGGACCAGCCACTCAAGGTGGCCACCAAGAGGAAAAAAAAGGTTAGGCTGGGCCGGCGAAAGGAGAGCGACAAGAAGCGGAGGAAGGCGCGTTCCCTGGTGGCGAATGAGACACAAAGGACAAAACATCCCGGTTGAAAGACGCCGAGTGACGTTTCTGGCGAGGCCCCGCCAACACACTGACACAGTTCAAGCATAACAGAGGTCTAAGAGACCCAACCAACGGCTGACTCCGTCGCATCATATTATGGCTTTGGGGCTTTGCTCGTATCATTATAATCCGCTACGTTTGCGTTTTGTGTTTTAATTTCATACCTTCTGGAGTTTTATCAAACTATCATAGTTACACGGTTTTAGATTAGTATTTATTTGGGCCATCTATAAGCCTCTATAGCCCTGTTTTACTCCAAGCAATGCCATACGGTTTTAATCCATTACCAGTTGTGTGCACACATAGATCTTAGGAAGAATATATTTATTTTCTGTACATAGTGTAATTTCATAACTATTGGGACGCTAAGCGATCTGTTTTTGGACGGCTCTTCATCTATTACTGACAATCACGCTGAACCGTTTGGCTGAATACATCCGTCAGAACTGTTCTGCCATAATTTATTTCATTTTAAAGAGTCTATTTATTTTTGTGAATGTATCATTGTGCTGCTGACTAAATTCCATAATGCACTTTAGTTATATCCTGTAAATGTTCTCTTGTGGTTGATTTTTAATTCATTTGTTCTTGTTTTTTTCCCTTTTGGATGAGCAGACTTCCTATCACCACCTTGGATCCTCAATGGATTTGTAAATTATTGGACGCTTCATCAAACTCCCTCTTCTTCTTCTTTTTTTTTTTAAGCCCAAGGTGGAGGCTAACAGACTCATCCAATGTTCTTCACATGCACTGAGGGCATACTGTACATGTTCCCAAATAATCCAACATTAAAAATGTAGCCATTGGAAATCATTTGTGCTGCCTTTGTTCACCAGTTGTATCAGACTCCTATTACTGTATCATACTTATATTAGACTAATGTGTGGTATTTAGTAAACATTGATCCAAAATGACTAACAGGAGATGATCTTATGTTTTATTTTCCTCAAAAAGACTCACATTAGGCAACAGACCCCGCCCGGATCGTGCTCTGCCACCCCAGTACTTAATGACTTTTGTTGAAATAATTTGTCAGTTGTGTGTTTTCTAAGCTGTTACCTGTCAAATAGTAGTGAGGATTAAATCTTTGATAGCAGTCACTCTAATACATCATCGGTCAGAGATCATTTCCAAATGGAGGTCAAATTTCCCATTTCTCCGGCGGCCTCAGCAGCCTTTTGAAGGACACCCAGCCTCCAACCTCCATACTGGGACCTGCTGCCGTGCATCTCATTACGTCTGCAGAGCGTTTCAGCATGAAGGGTGTAAGTGGGGATCATGAGCAGCGCCGCCTCCTGTGTTCATTGAGCTACTTTGGACGAATGACTGGCTGATGACAGCGAAACTATTCCGGAACGGCTACGCATTTGAATTATACTATTGTTCAAATGCTGTGACAAGATGCAATGCAATGACTGCAATCAGAAATATCTTTCTTCCTCTAAGAATATGTACTATAATTACTTCAGGCCAGTGTTTCTCACCTTTTTATAAATGCAGTCAGTCTTCCTGTTTGGTGACACCCCCCCCCCCCCGCGCGACACAGACGAGCACATTTAGAAGATTGAACCAGGGCACCATATAATTTCTCTAATTTCCCATTTTCTTGCTGTCGCTGGGAGCTTTGAGGATAAAAAGAAATATCAGGTTTTTGGGGTTTTTTTTGAGAAATTAAGCAGTGATTACACATGACCCTGTGTTTCTATATCAGAAATATTGTTTTTCACTCTCCATAAATAATCTTGTGACCCCCCCCCCCCCTAAAAATCTCCTTGCGTCCCCTGCTGGGAGTCCAGAACCAGTGTTTTAGGCCATGCATAAAAATAAAGAACCACCCTACCATGACCTCAGATACAGGTACTGAAATGCTAACTTGGCCATAAAAACACTGTGTGAAGTATTTATATCATGGGTACTGAGCAGATGGTCTGAATCTGACCCAGAGCAACTTGCAATGGGACTTAACGGGGGGGGGGGGGACTGCAATTCTTACATCCCCAAATTCACAGTCAACTGACAGAAAAGACCACTGGGGTCAGACTCATCATGATTTCTAATATCCATTTATACTTATACTTTTTATACTTACTGTATACATGCTATACCTATTATATCTAGTTGCTGATATCCAGTCTTATCCTTAGCTCTTTCTTACGATACACTTCTCTTGTGTACATGTGTGTATGTTACGTGTAACTGACAGCAACGTAACAAGTCAGAGTCCTTGTGTGTGACTATACTTGGCCAATAAAAACTGTCTTGACTTGACTTGATACCCTGACAATACTCTTTAAAGAAAACGAAAGGGTTATGTAGTGAATAGGGAGCGGGCCCCTTCGACCAGAAAGCTCGGGTTTAATTTCCTGCAACTGCTAGTGTCAGCCCTTCTGAAGTGTCGTTGAGCAATGATGCCATGTTCCTTACCAGCTGTCCCATGTCCGCACCTTAAGCTCACCTCAGCAAATGTTCACTTTTCATTCCCTCAGGAATAAGTTGGGCTGTCACATGGAAGACCTGCAATGAGAAAAAAACCCAAAATATTAGCAATGGATGGAGAGGATTCAAGAAAAAAAAAAAAGACAAAAGTTTTTGTTGATTTTTCTGTACAGAAGAAAGAGAACAGAGCGAGGTGGTCAATGTCACACCTGAGAACACGTGGTGCGTTTTAACAGCCGTAACGGAGGCTGAGCAAACGCATCAGTGTCGGCCGCTTCCTGCACTAAGAGCTGCAGTGGGGCCCATAATGGCACCAAGAGCCATAAAACACAGTGTAATAGCACGATAAAGGCGCCATCAGACGCCTGCAGCTCAAACCAGAGAAATCAATCTAACAACGGCTGATTGATTAATGACTCACGGCAGGAGGGGAAACACGGAGAACACAATCAATCCATGGTTTGTTTTCTTTGGAAAATGTCCATGCTGTGCTGCCTGTGAAATATTCCCTTTATACGGTACGTACCATCTCGACCAAGAAGGAAACGTGGGTTGTTGACGTTGAGGCCCACAGAGACCACCAGATCCTCCGCCCTGGTGTTATCGCCACCGACCCCACTGATGAGAACATTTGTTTCTGCAACCAATCACCAACTGAGAAAGGAAAAAGACAAAGGAGTGACTATTACCACGAGTCTACATGAATATTACTATGCCACTATAACATAAGCACTACCTACATGAGGTCTGTTACAGAACTCAAATGAGGCAACTATAACCTGTCATGCTCACAAGCCACACACACACACACACACTAAGACATGATCATGGTGAGTGTCAGGAACCATAAGTGTGAAGTGTTTCTCGGCATAAATATAAATGGAATAAATCCAGTTAATGGGCATAAGCCTTCCAACATACAGCTCTCACACACAATACTGAGTAACCAGTTCAACGAACGGATCAGGAGACCAGTGACAACATTTCCAACACGGGCCTTCCTACTACTATTGAAACAAACACGTGTAATAAAGGGCAGAATATTACATTTCCCAGGCGCTGGACGGAGGCGTCCACCTCCTAAAGCTTATTCATCCAGAAATAATCTGACCCGAGGGATGTTTGCCTTTTCTTCTCTCCACATTCGGCAACAAATCCTGGGAGACCTCACGGGTGGAAATGCTTCACGTTTAACAGCATGGAGATCGACAAGAGGAGGTTGAGGCAGAATATTGCAGATTGAGCAAGTGAGGAGAGGGAGATTACAGACATGCAATGATCCCGACAGACGGCACACTTCGCTGAAGACAGACGATGGTGAGTTTGCCACAGTTTACCGTTGTCAGGTCAGGCCATTTGCCGTCATGTCAGGTGTGTATTATCACAAAATGAGTGACCTCTATACAGCCGTGTGACTGGAGAGGGCGGCACTAATTAAATAATCTTTGTTTATTTATGTTTAACGTTTGTTAATTAAAAATAATTTGCCCAACCCTGTGACATTATAATCACCTTAATGAGCTTTATCCACCTTTTCATTAGAAGACTATGGTGTTTCCACCTGTTTGAGGCCGACATAGATCTTCATTACATTAACTCATAGTGCACAGCAGAGTAACTGCTATCCAAGTGATGTACCCATACTGCTGGACCACACACTAAACTACAACGTGGAACATGATACTAACAGATACGAGAGGCATTTTCAAACCAAGGCTGAAACCGTGTCTTTTTCATGCAGCTTTCAAGTAAAACTGCCTGTTCATTTGCACTTACTTCGACGTCACCCTTATTTCATAAACTTTCATCTTTATTGTAAAATTTCACTTTTCATCTCTGTTAATGATTCTTAAATACCTCTAAACTGCCTTTTTTGTTGTATTTTTTTCTACTTGTCATTGTCTTGATGCATGCTCAATAATCCAGGTAAGAAAATCCAGGAAGGTTGAGTCAGTTCATCTGGATACAACGTTTACTGACAAATACGTTTCATCATAACTAAGTGACATCTTCAGTCTAAACTGACTGCAAGTATCCCCACCCTTAACAACCAATACAGTTGCCTAACGACTGACATCAACAACAGTTTCATATGCAAATATGGGTGTGACCATTGATTAGAGTTTCAAAGGCCATGTGTACTTTTACAGAGGATTAGGGAACGTTGCAATCACAGCATTGTAAGCTGGCTAATGTCTGTGAAGGTTCTCAGTCATCCAGGTCATGGTTATCCAAAGGAGTTGAATCAAGTGCAACTGGACTTGGTATATGTCCAGTTGCACTTTATTCAACTCCTTTGGATAAGCTGGCTAATCAATGGTCCCACCCAAATTACATATGAAACTCGTCGTTGGTTTCGGTCGCTAGGGAACTGTATTGTGCTGTGTTGTTTATAAGGGGTGGGGATACCTGCAGACAGTTTAGACTGAAGAGGTCACTTAGTTGAGTGATGAAACGTATCTGTCAATAAACGTTGTATCCAGATGAGCTGATTCAACCGTCTTTGATCTACTTGTGACTGTTTTAATTTTCTTATTTCTATTGTAAAGCACTTTGAGCTGCATTTCACATTTGAAAAGTACTTTGAAAATAAAGTTTATTATTACTATTATGGGTGGCAGAGTGGCTAGCACGGTCGCCTCACAGCAAGAAGGTCTTGGGTTTGAGCCCCAGGGTAGTCCAACCTCGGGGGTCGTCCTCTGTGTGGAGTTTGCATGTTCTCCCCATGCCTGCGTGGGTTTCCTACGGGTGCTCCGGGTTCCTCCCACAGTCCAGACATGTAGGTCAGGTGAATCGGCCGTACTAAATTGTCCCTAGGTGTGAATGTGTGTGTGTCAGCCCTGTGATGGCCTGGCAGCCTGTCCAGCGTGTCTCCCTGCCTGCTGCCCAATGACTGATGCTGGAGATAGGCTCCAGCATCCCACGACCCTGAGAGCAGGATAAGCGGTTTGGATAAAGGATGGATTACTATTATTATTATTATTAGGTGGGTAAGTGGGTACCAAATGATGGACCGCTGACTAAGATCAAAGTTTACCCACCGTTTTATTTATCACCACCTCACTGGAACTGTGCATATGCAGGTTTACTTGCAGATTTTCCCTATTAGTTCTGCTCTCCTCCAGTTAATATGCTAATTAATGAAAGCTGCCGCTTTAGTGTTTGGTTGAAGTGAGGACATGCACACAAAGCTTTTAGCTACACATGTACTTGGGCACTACTAATTTATATCCTAAAGGTAAACCCATGCCTTAATAACATGACTTTGATGGTTCCCAAACAGGCTTTTCCCAACACATACGGGCTGATCTTCGCCTGTACGTGCGGGGTCATCCTCGGAATCGGGTTCTGTGCCAACCTGCTGGTCTTCTCCCTATTTGCCAAGTACAACACCTTTCGCAAGAACCGCCTGGACATCCTGCTGCTCAGCATGACGCTCGCCGACTTCCTCACCCTCCTCCTCATCCCCTTCACCCTGCACTCTGCCGTCAGCCACTCCTGGCCCCTGGGGGATGCTTCCTGCAAAGTCTATCAGTTCCTCTTGGCTTTCAGCATAGCGGCCAGCACCTACTCCCTGTGTGCCGTGTCCATGGCCCGCGCCATGATCATCACCAACCCGTACCAGCCACCCAACATGGACATCGTGGTTATCATGTTTATCCTAGTCTGGGCACTCAGCTTCTTCATCAGCCTGCCTCTGCGCATCTTCGCCACCAAGAAGAGCCTGGGCCAGAGTCTGGTGAATCTTACCTTCTGCTTGCCGACCATCCACGAGCACCACTACCAAGTGGTTCTGAGTCAGTTTGTTCTCTATTACTTCATCCCCATGCTGGTGATCGCCTTCAACTACGCCCGCCTCGCTGTCTTTCTCCACAAAAGCCCAGTTATGTCTTTGGCCAGTGCCAGGAACACCCGCCGAGCCTCTGTCATGGTGTTCTTAGCGGCAGGGACCTTCTCTGTGTGCTGGCTGCCTGGCTATGTGCTAGAACTGTGTGTGTACCTTGGCCTGTACCGCCATGGCCAGGCCTGGGAGACGTTCTACTTCATCTGCACCGTGCTCCAGTACCTTCACCCCTGTGTCAACCCGGTTCTCTATGTTCTGCTGTCCAAGCGCTACCGCCACAGGAGGGCAGCCTGGCTCTTCAACTGTAACAGGAACCGGGTGCACCCGCAGGTCAACAGCGTCACAATAGACAGCTTTTAAAGAGCAGACGACTGACTACCAGGTGTTAATTTATTGAAGTCATAGGGAAAAAAGTTACACTAACATCTAGGGAGAGACAAAAGGTATAGTATAAAATATCAGGATAATATTTGAATGATGTATGTATACTTCATACAGTCATTAAGTAACTTATCATTGCAGTTTCCTTTGGTCTTGTTTTGGGGCAGTTGCTATTACGTAGGAGCGTTTGTTTATTCAAGTATCAAAATGCTCCTGTCTGTCAGAAAGATTCATTTGAAAATACCACATGCAGAAAAAACTGATATATTCTCAATCATTACTATGTCCTGAAAAACTATGTAAATGGTCCATATGTCTCTGCCCAAACGTGACTACAACTAATTCTCAGATATTCACTGTAACTGACCATTAAAAGTGATTCTGACTCTTCATGACCTAAGCTTTTGATTCCATAGATGACATGTAATTCTTTCAAAATGATGAAACAAGGCTAAAGATAGCAGGTCTATCTGTTGGTGTGTTAGTATAATAAAGACATGGATCCATAGCACCAGCTCTGATTTGGTCTTCTTTTGCATAAACACTCTTTTTCTCTTACCTCTATTTAGAGCCTGAGATGGCATTTGCACCACTAAGATGACACAGCACCGTTCATGTGCTGTTCAGGCCTCGAAATACATGGCATCCATGGGACTTCCCTGGGAATAAATGATGGTATACATAGCTTTTTATTTAACATGTTGTGCTGATGTTGGACTCCAAATATGACATAGTCATAGTTTTAATCAAACCTACTTTTGACTTGTCACACTTGCTGTGATCTAACAGTGTATTGTAAAAATGAACTCTCATCATCTTCAAGTTTCATCCCCTAAAATGTGTTCTTTTCCTTTGACCAGACATAAAAACAAAATGACCTAACATCTCTATACATGACAGTTAAAATGTAATGTGTCATGGAGCCCACCACAGCTTCCACTTCTGTGACCTCAGCAACCGCATTACTTCCTCCTCTGCCCCCCATTCCTAAGCAGCCTAATCCGCCCGCTCT
Organism: Lampris incognitus; assembly: GCF_029633865.1. Taxonomy (NCBI): domain Eukaryota; kingdom Metazoa; phylum Chordata; class Actinopteri; order Lampriformes; family Lampridae; genus Lampris; species Lampris incognitus. Next base: position 9,218,205 of record NC_079216.1, on the reverse strand, counting down.
GTCTAAAAAGGTTAAACCAGATGAAGACAAAGCTGAGAGAGAGAGCAAACAGTTTTCTTCTAAACGTCCATCCAAACCTCAGAGAGAAAATAGAGGAAAATAAGGATGCTGGCAGTCAACAGTTGTTGTGGAAGACAACATCAGTGCCGTTGTCACGGAGACTGAGACAACTCATCTACTCAGGCTACTCATCTAACAGCACAACAGACCTGTTTCACAATCATGGCCAATGTACTTTGGCTTGGTCTTAGTAGGGTAAATTTCCATCGCCTTTGATTCTGTCTATGATGAGTTATATAATGTTTCAGCACAGTGCATTAACACAATACAGGTGTGGTCAATGACATATCTTTTTGTTTCTACTGTCAGATGACTGTGCACAGGGCCATTTCCCGGATTTGAGGCCATTCGGGCTTAGCCTGGACTTCTGTATGGGGGTCCGGGGGGGATCCTCCCCCGTAATTCTTTTTTGAAAAACAAGCTTTATTTTGATGCTTTTTTTATGCATTCTGTCACCTTATTTACATTCAAAGTACATGTCTTAATCATTGAAAAATTGAACTGTGTACCTCAAAAACTGTTGTTTAAGCTCCAGATTAATTGTGAATTGTGATGCTAAAAATATTAGTAGTTGTTAGTAATTAGTAGGAATGAGTCGTTACCGATTTAGTTCGTTTTATGGAAATTTGATTTATTTACAAGAAAAACCTTGCTAAAGGACAATAAAAGTATGCTGTGGGATCAGACCTATGACCCGCTAACTACACGGCACCTACAATCATCCATCCATCCATTATCCAAGCCGCTTATCCTGCTCTCAGGGTTGCGGGGCTGCTGGAGCCTGTCGCAGCAGTCACTGGGTGGCAGGTGGGGAGACACCCTGGACAGGCTGCCAGTCCACCACAGTCATCAATTCACAATCTACAAGCCTACAATCATGATGAAGAGAATTTCTCTTCATGATCGTAGGTGCCGAATCCAATTCATATCATAAATCAGCAGGCAATTTCAACCATTATTGAGAAGTTACAGCAAAGGCTAAATTCTTACCCTTCCTTCTCTTTTGGAAAAATCCAAAAAGATTGAGGTTTTTTTCCCTCCCTGCACGCTCTCCTCTACTCATCTCTTCACGCTTTAACTTGGGTCACGTCACTCAGCGCTGCCCCCCCCACACACACACACACCCACACACGCGGAGTTGATTTAGAGACCTGCATTTATTTTGACAAGCTGTTATGTTACCAGGACTATCGGACATTCACACACGTTACGTTTTTTGTTTTTGTCGGGCTTCACATGGGCTTAAATTTAAAATTATATTCGGGGCTACACTCAAAACGTTCGGTGCTTAAGCCCCGGCAAAAATGACATGGCGACGCCGATGACTGTAGGGGGGTTGAGGGTGAGGGGAATGGAGTTGAGGGAGTGGAGTTGAGGAAGAAGAGTGGGGTTGAGGGAGTGGGTTTGAGGGTGAGGGCAATTGGGTTGAGGAAGAGTGGAGTGGGGTTGAGGGAGAGGGGAGTGGGGAGTGGGGTTGGTGAGAAGTGGTGGTTGCCTGGCAACATGGCTAGTTTTGTCGATGATGACTAGCTAGCTAGCTGGCTCAGTTGACCAGGGCTAATCAGCGCAGTTGAATGGATGACAGAGGGTGGTGGAGAAAATAATACAGCAACGTTATCACTTGGTTATAAATAAATAAAATAAAGGGGGTGGGCAAACGCAAGTACAGTAAGACCAACGCGTCTTCTTGGCTGCCCGCCACGGTCTTTCGATAGCCGTTGTTAGCCCCGCAAAATCCACGCCATAACGCATAGGTCGAACTTGGCTTTTAGTATAACAAAATGGTCAGAAACCGTAATAAAAGCCTGTTAAATAAATAAAATATTAACGCTAGGAAATGCTGTATTCTGTACCTGATATGAAGTGGTCACCACACAAGCGGAATCCGTCGCTTGTGGGGTCCCCGTCGCTCAGTTTTCTCCTGTTCGCTTCTAGCGCGTTTTATGGCAGTAATCCATTTACGTCGTCGTTCGGGATCTTTAGGAATCCGACAAAATGCTCTCTCCCCTTTTACTTGTCCGCGGCTGTTCTGGCATCCCGGCGCACAACAGCTATCCGCCATATGCACTGTGTAAATACAGCAGGCGAAGAGACTTGCTGCTAGCTAGCAGTCATTTGCCCAGCAATAGGCCCGCTTTCCTGCCAAGATGGCGGCGTTTTGAGTTCGACTATTGCGTGACGTCATCTACTAGCGCCCTTTGTTGTTCCGGCGTTTAAGCGGCAGTGGCGGAAGTCGTGTAAAGGACAGCCGGCGCTGGTGTGTTGTGGAACGTCGGCGTGCTGGGTAAAATCACACACTGGGGCGCGATTATGCCGCTTTTGTTCGGTTCAGCGTAAAAGAACAAAGCCGACGTCAAGACGCGTCTTCATTGCGTCATTGTTGCAGAGTTTTTGTGTAAAAAAAAAACGCCTTGAAAGAGTGATACGCATCAAGTGGCCAGTTTTGCTGACAGCATGACTTCGCATGGTCCCACGTCGTTTTACGTTACCACTGTAAACTACTAATAATACACGTTAGCCCCTAGCTAGCGGGTCTGACCCTTTAGCCGAGCGGTTAGTGACGTCGCCTTGTGGTGCAGTATCCCGCACCGGGCAAGAAAATAACCGGTAACATTGGTGGCAGCGGTGGGATCCGGAAGTGTGCAGATCCTCAGAAGTCTCTTCGGAGCGCGGGAAGAACAGAGCGTGAGGACGCGCTTCCGGGGAGGGTGACGACTGTAAACTACTAATAACACATGTTAGCCCCTGGCTAACGGATCTGACACTTTAGCCGAGCGGTTAGTTTTGTGGCCTTGTGATGCAGGACACGCCGTATCGAATCCCGCACCGGGCTAAAAAATAGCCGGGCACTCCACCAACTTTTAGTGTTTCAAATCGTTTTATTCTAAACCGACAGAGTGCACCGTCTCGGCTATGATTTAAACTGTCTTTGGCGCGTTCATCTTCAACATGCGGGCCCGGGGACTGGAACCGGTGCGCAGGTAGTTGGTGCCCCGGCTCACAGGGAGACTAAAGGGCCAGGAGAGGGAGTAGTACCACTGGTTAGCGTTCTGGCGCTCTCTGCAGTAACAGGAGACACATCCTGTCCCACCCTCTCTGCCTGCCATCCCCCCTGACTTTTGGCCTTCTCTGCAGCTCCAAGCAAGGGCAGCTGGCCTGACTCCTACAGGCCGCCCATCCCCAGAAGGCCGGCGATGGTGAAGCAATAAAGTACACACATAAGCTTGGGCTATCCTTACCTGGAGATGGAGACACCGAATCGAATCCCTCCTCTGAAAGAAAACAGGATTACAAAAAGGCAGTGAAACGTGCATGTCAGCTAGCATGCCTATTACTTAATGTTATGTTAAATGCGGGTTCACTGAGTGAGCCTAATGGTCAAGGAGTGATATGTCTTTATGTATATTTAAAACACTTGTCTATTATTGTTTGACAAAGGTTTAATCACTGCTGTGCGCTGTGTCTCTTTTGTAGGGATCTGAACATCATAGCATATTGGTCCTGGTTCCTGTGGAGGGGAAATAAGGTAAACAGAGTAGTTCTTTCATTTCGCATTGCTCTGATTTCCGCTTATTCTGTTTGAATACATTGTCGCACCTTTATGTGTGTTCATTATTTAGGGAAGTGAATATTTGGATCACCAGACACCCTCGGCTTTTTGACTCGGCAGTTTGCAGGGCATCGTCTCGTTGCATTCAGACTTTGATGCAGGTTTTTTTACAGACACCTGTGAGTTGGTACAAACTCTGCAAAAAAAGCACTACTAAACAATCTTGGAAAAAGGTTAGCCAGCCGATTAACAGAACATGCAATGTGGAGCTGACGCATGAGTGTAATTTAACTGCCCTGTCACTTAAAACTCGTTGGCTTGGTCACTATGCAGCCACTTACATGAGGCAACCACGCCAGACAGGTCAGCATTAATAAAGATGAGCCTGGGTGACAGCGTTTATATTCAGCATATTTTCTTTGGGGTTTAACATCATGGACACGATCTTGTCAAATGGCTTCTTTCAAATCAAGTGTATGTTTTCTTTACTGATTATTATTGTATGTTTTCCTGCTTGTGATTGTTTTGATTTGTCTGCCTCTTTCTGTTGTAAATCACTTTGAGCTGCATTTCATGTATAAAAGATACCATATAAATGAAGTTTATTATTATTCTTTTTAACGGTAATAAGGTTCCTTCGGCCGGATATTAATTATGTATGAGAATGGCTACCTAAGTTCTTTGATTGTTTAAGTACAGTATGTGACATTTCAGCTTATTATCGCTAGTAAATATCAGCAGGGGTTACTGAGTGCAAAAACACAGGGGATGGGCCCATTGGACGTTTTTGCTGTTTGATACCAGGTCCCCGCCCTGGTAGACTTGGCTTACTCTTGCAGTCCTCAGCAAAAATATGCAGCAGCAATGGCAGCAGATGATATCGGCTGACGGCATTTGAAGAAGGCAGACATTGACAAACGTGTTGTGCATCCGTTACCTTGCATTTGCTTCTCTTGCTTTTGATTTGTCGTTGTTTTTGACATAGCTTGAACAATAGAATCCAAGAATCAAGTAAAATTGCACAAAGAGCCTTTAACATCAGTTCTAAGTAGGCCTTTTGGCTCCCCGACTCACCCTTATGTCTCTGTAACGTCAGTGTCTTAGTCATATGTGTACTGTGTGATGTGTCATTTACTGCTATGTCCCTGTTAGTTCATTTACTGTGTTGTCTATATTCGTGTGTTTTGCTGCAGTACAGCACAATGTCTAATTAACCAGGTTATGTAATGAATTGTTTGTTCATGTTTTATTGCTGTACATCGTAATGATTGATTTACTGTATTATGTGTCTGTTGATTTGTATGTATTATTGTGGTAATTTTTCCAACTGTAAAAAATAATTTCCTAACTGCGGCCAATAAGCTTTCTGTCTAACTAGTTCCTATGTGGGAACAAATGCTTCAATCGTTGTCTTTTCCAGCTGTAATGCAAGCACTGACACTGGGCAACAAGGCACTGCATTATCAAAAAGCTCAATTTTGGGGGTGTCCGGGTTGCGTAGCGGTCTATTCCGCTGGGGGGAATAGCGTGATCCTTCCATGCGCTATGTCCCCCTGGCAAAACTCCTCACTGTCATGTGAAAAGAAGCGGCTGGTGACTCCACATGTACCAGAGGAGGCATGTGGTAGTCTGCAGCCCTCCCCAGATCGGCAGAGGGGGTGGAGCAGCGACCGGGACGGCTCAGAAGAGTGGGGTAATTGGCCAAGTACAATTGGGGTGAAAAAAAAGGGGGGGGATCCACAAAAAAACCTCAATTTTCTCACGATGACCACTTCAGAAACCATCTCAGCAGTTTTTGATTTCATAGCACAAAATACAAATGCACATTTACTGAGTTTAACTTTTCAAAGAATTTCAGCACACATTTAAAGCAGTGTTGCATTTTAACTTGCTTTCAGTTTTTTTCTGAGACGTTAGGACTGAATTGTCCCTTCGGTGTTTAAATGAATGTGTTTTGGGGGTATTGTTTAAAGTTAAAAGTAAATCATGCTGGCCTACAATAACAAGTTGAGCATCAGTGTGGGAAACTTGGGAAAACATGTCGGCAAAGTTGATTGTTTGTGTAAAGCCAGAGCCAATCAAATTTCAATTGGCATAATAATCAACCAGAGTCTGATTGTCCCTGAGGGAAGTGGATAAGGAGGTTAAGATGCATTTTGGGTGTAATGCCATTTACATGCTTGAACTTCAGTTAAATCAATTTGAATTCAATTGGTACTCAGTTGGCCATGAAACACTCTCTCCCTCTGTACATGTACCACACATAAACCATGGGATGTACAGGATTTTGGTACTTTCACCTTTCTGATTGTTCTTTTTTTTTATTATCAACTTAGCTTTTCCTCTGTGCTCTAGAATACTACTGACATCCGAGTGTCTAATCAGAAACCTGATTCTTATATGAGCCTCCAAAGTGCGTCAACACTGAAAACTAAGTCAAAGACATCAACTGAGTCAGAATTAGCTCATTACCAGCCAAAAAGTCCAGCCTCTCCATCTCATTTCATCAAAACCTTTGTCACAAAATATGAATACACATTATAGTGCTGTATTTGTGAGATAATTGCTGACTCTCTTCTAAGTCGCTTTGTACAAAACTGTCTGCTTGATGAAATAAATCTAATGTAACTGTAAAACTTGCATAGCATATAAAAGCCACAGTCCTACAGTTTAACAAAACAACATTTTGTATTCCTAGGAGAATGTAGAATCCTTGACACACTCCGCTGGTAAGCTATGGCCACAGCTGACGGAGTATAGTTGTGGATACACACTAAGATCAGAGGACTGTTGCCATGAGCTAATCATTCCTTGTGTCATATAGGCAAGTGTTGAGTGAGCGTTGCCTGTTTATTTATAGGACCCTCTGAGGTTCCATGGCGAAGGGTTGCTCTTTGAGTCGGATTGAGTTACAGCTCTGGTGAAAACTGAATACACAACATCCACACGCACATGTAAAAAGGAGTATAAATCCTTGATTTGGATCTACAGGTTAAGGGTTCATCATGGGATCGCCGGCGCCGTGCTTGGTAGTATAAGGATGTGATGGTGAAAAATACAGCATATGAGGGCAATTAAAAAAAACAGTAGCCACTGTAGAAAAAAAAAGTGTGCACTGTCCCATGAATGTAAATCCTGTGGGCCCTGAATTGAAATTAAGCGGGCATAGAAAGAGAAGAATCATGTTGTAAATGCAGGAAACCCAGAAATGAGCAAATACATGGCCAGAAAGAATGATTGAGGTTAAAGATAAGCTTTTTCTCAAGCTGTGAACTGAAAGAGCAGAAAGGAGGAAACTTAGCTGGAGTGAACTGTGGAGGTGTAGAGGCTTTAATTCATTATTCTTCACCTCCAAACCATTGGATAGGTGAAGAAACTACATGTCTTTTGGATAAAGAAACAATAATCCATAGCAAAGTTTTTTTCCAGACTGCAAGTGTAGTCCTTGACGAAGGCCATACAGCTGGCAGCATAACAAAGTGATGAGGTCCCAATCAGCAGTAAAGAGTAAAAAAAAAAAAAACCCCGAAAACCATTGTCTGAGAAATCCATTGTGATCAATAGGCTTTGCAGAGGAAGGTGAGGAAATCAGAAAAGATTAATTACTGTGTAAGCACAAATGAGTGCAGTTAGAGGGAGCAGGGGTTTGGGAATTTCAAATAGGTGCAGGCCAACTTTAAGCCATACCAGGGATGATTTGAAACAGTTTAAGAAACAGTCTAAGACCTGACCTGGTACTGTGGTCCACCACAACGGTTTGTTCAACGTGTAGAGCTCAGGGAGTGTAAGGAGGATGAGGTACGTAAAAGTAAAGTATGGAAATGGATGTTACGACTTCCACGGGAGCTAGCTAGTATGTATTTCTATGCTCTAGGTCCAGACTTTGCTATTACCATACCATAACTTGATGGATCAAAAAGCCTGTCTCCATCAGAACTACAGACTCACTTACTCCCTTTAAGAAAGGCCTAAAATGTTCCTCCTAGGCCTACCCTAATCCTTAAAGTTGTGTTGCAGTGAATATAAATTGGTGCTGGTTGTTACTATTGCATCCGTACTTAAACACCATTACTACTGGTGTCTACTATTGAGCCCTTTTCTACTTACATTTGATGGCGTAATTTGCCTGTTTTCTGGCTTGTGATTCTCCTATTCACTGCCTCGTGATGTTCTAAGACACACTTACACTAAATGCACTTGACATGCACTCTAGATAGGATATTATTACTATGTACTAAATGTTTCTTACAGTACTACTGTTATGATTACCATATAGCACTCTATGATGCCAGTTGGTAACATTCGAATTTCTATCATTTGCTGACTCTCTTAAGTAGCTTTGGATGAAAGTGTTAGTTAAATAGGTAAATGTAAATAATACAAAATTCAGTTCTTGGTATGCTTTAGATAATTAAACAATGATACAATTCCCAGTTGAGCGGGCATTACTAAAATGTATGCTCTTATGTATGTTAAAAGAGTTTGTTACAAACTCAGGGAGGACCCAAATGCAGGACGATATGGAATTTTAATGAACAGAGTATCAGTATTATATGCGATCAAACAGACAAGTGGATAAACCATTTCAGATACAGTTCAGGTTACTGGGAAGTCAGTCCAAAAACAGGCGGCAGAGCAGGCAGTAAACACAGAGTCCAAAGTTCAGGCAGCAGAGGAGAAAAACGCTGAATTACTAGGCGGCAAAACATACTAGACAATCTGGCAAGGACACAGGGAAACCAGGGGAGTATAAATGCTGAGGTGGTAATCAGGGAATGAGGAACAAGTGTAGAAGACAGGGCTGTCTAGTAGCAAAAAGTAGGGGCAGGAACTGAAACGACAAGACGGGTAAGGATTTCAAAATAAAACAGGAAGACAAAATTAAAAGCAACAGGTAAAATGAATGACTGAACACAGTCGTAACAGTACCCCCCCCCTCTCAACAGGCACCTCCAGGTGACCCGCCGAGCTTGTCTGGGTGCTCCCAATGAAAGTCTGGACCAGGAAAGGCACAGGGTGTGTCGGCGGGGAACCCAGCTGCGCTGTTCCGGTGCATATCCTTCCCAGTCCACTAAATATTGGTAGCCCTAGCGGTGTACATCCAGCAACCGCTGGATGGTATAGCCTGAACGGCCGCCGAACTGAAAGAGAGGTTTCAACTGGGAGACATGAAATGTGGGATGAATCTTCATGTCAGGCGGTAGCTTGAGTCTAACCGCCGTGGGGTTAATAATAGTCAATTTCAAAGGGGCCAATGTAACAGGGTGTGAGTTTCTTAGAATACTATCGGTATAGCTTAAGATAGCCAAACCTTTTGACCTGGTTGGTATCTGGCGGCCGATGTCTGATGCTGGTGTGCAATGCGCCGCTGCGGTCAGTGGAGCGGCACCCTTCCAAACCTTCCGACAACAACAAAGGTGGGCCTGAACTGAGGGCACGGAGACTGCCTGCTCTTGGGCTGGGAACAGAGGTGGTTGAAAACCCATGACACATTCAAAGGGTGACATACCGGAGGCTGTGGTTGACTAGGAGCATACTCAATCCAGGTGAGATGAATATTCCAGGAGGCCAGGTTCTGGTAGGTCACACAACTGAGCGCTGCTCCCAGGTCCTGGTTGGCCTGTTCCATTTGATCATTAGTCTAGGGGTGATAACCAGAAGACAGACTTATCATAGCTCTGAGGGCTTGGCAGAAGGCCTTTCAGACTTGTGATATAAATTGGGGCACCAATCGGAAACGATATCCGAGGGGATATCATTACATTACAGTCATTTAGCCGACGCTTTTATCCAAAGCGACTTACAATAAGTGCATTTAACGTAGGAAATCAGGAGAACTACTAGTCATCAGAGGTCATAAGTGCATCTAAACAAGCATCTAAGAACAAAACCAGTGCTAAAGTAAAAGTGCAAGAATGAGATTTTTTTTTAAATGAGTGAATACAATAAGTGCTAAGAACAAGTAACAGGGTAGTAGTTCTTGAAGAGCTGAGTTTTCAACCTGTGCCATAAAGATGGGCAGCGACTCCACTGTCCTGACATCAGTGGGGAGTTCATTCCACCACTGTGGGGCCAGGACAGAAAAAGCCATGACCGGGTTGATCGGCAGCAAGGGCCTCTGAGTGATGGGGCAACCAGGCGTCCTGAGGCAGCAGAGCAAAGTGGTCGGGCGGGGGTGTAGGGCTTGACCATGGCCTGGAGATAGGAAGGAGCGGTTCCTTTCACTGCCCTGTAGGCTAGCACCAGAGTCTTAAACTGGATGCGAGCAGGTACTGGGAGCCAGTGTAGGGACATGAGAAGGGGAGTTGTGTGGGAGAACTTAGGGTGGTTGAATGCCAGACGAGCTGCAGCTTTCTGAACAAGCTCCAGAGGTCTGATGGCCGACACGCCAGCAAGGAGGGAGTTGTCGTAGTCCAGCTGAGAGATGATCAGAGTCTGGATGAGCACCTGTGCCATCTCGTCAGTGAGGAATGGGCGAATCCTCCTGATGTTATAGAGGAGAAATCTGCAGGAGCGAGCAACCGATGCAACGTTTTCAGCAAACGACAGTTGGTCGTCCAGGATCACACCCAGATTCCTTGCAGTCCGAGTTGGCATCACCACAGTGTTGTCAATGGTGATGGCCAGGTCTCAGTCCGGGCAACCTTTCCCCGGGAGGAACATCAACTCTGTCTTGCCAGATTGAGCTTCAGGTGGTGTGTCGCCATCCACTCCGAGATGTCAGTCAAGCACGCAGCAATGCGTGTCTCTACTTGTGTGTCAGATGGAGGAAAGGACAAGATCAGCTGGGTGTCATCAGCATAACTATGGTAAGAGAAGTCATGCGAGCGAATAACAGAACCCAGGGATGTCGTGTACAGGGAGAAAAGGAGAGGACCCAGAACCGAACCCCGTGGAACGCCTGTAGTCAGTCTGCGAGGCTCCGACACAGATCCCCTCCATGTCACCTGGTAGGAGCGACCTGTCAGGTAGGTTGCAAACATTGAGAGTGCAGAGCCTGTGACACCCAGCCCCTCGAAAGTAGAGAGGAGGATCTGGTGGTTCACTGTGTCGAACGCAGCTGACAGGTCCAGGAGTATCAGAACAGAGCAGAGAGAGTTTGCTCTCGCAGAGTGCAGCGATTCTGTCACTGCAAGGAGGGCTGTCTCTGTCGAGTGACCAACCCTGAACCCAGACTGGTTCGGGTCCAGGAGGTTGTTCTGGTGGAGGTACAAAGAAAGTTACTTAAAGACAGCACGTTCGAAAGTTTTGGATAGAAAGGGTAGAAGGGAAACTGGTCTGTAGTTTTTGACGTCAGAGGGGTTAAGTGATGGTTTCTTGATAAGGGGGGTGACTTTAGCAGTCTTGAAGGCAGATGGAAAACATCCTGCCTGGAGGGAGGTGTTGATGAGGTGGGTTAGATAGGGAAGGAGTTCAGGTGGTATAGACTGAAGGAGGGGACCAGGTTAAGGGAGCATGTGGTGGGGCGACTGGATGTGATGAGGTTTAGAACCTCATCGGGGGAGAGGGGGGTGAGGGGGGATGTGGAGAGGGGGGGTTGCAGAGGGTGGGATAGTGCAAGCAGCACTAACCGGGTGGTGAGAAAAGGAGGATCTGATGTTGTTTACCTTCTTGTCAAAGAAGTTAGCAAAGTCATCAGGGAGAAAGTAGGAGGAGGAAGTGGGGGTTAAAGAAGTGTAGAGAAGGTTTCAAGGAGTTTCTTAGGATTAGAGGCAGAGGATAGGATTTTAGAGCGATAGAAGGCAGCCTTAGCAGCAGAAAGGGAGGAGGAGAAAGTTGAAAGAAGAGATTGGAAGTTGAGAAGGTCATCTGGGAATTTGCCTTTTCTCCATTTGCGCTCTGCCACTCTCAGGCTCCGTCTGTCAGTACGTACTGAGTCGGTCAGCCAAGGGGCAGGTGGAGTTGGACGTGCAGGCCTGGAGGTGAGGGGACAGAGATTGTCAAGAGAAGAGGAGAGGGTAGAGAGAAGATCAGTAGCAGTGTCAGGGGGTAGGAGAGAGAAAGATTCAGATGTAGGGAGGATAGAGGTAACAGAGGAAGAAAGATCAGTAGTGGAGAGAGAGCGGAGGTGTCTACGGGTGGAAACCATGTGGGTAGGGGAAGGGGCTGAGGGGGGTGAAGAGAGGGAGAGAGAGTAGGACATGAAATAGTGGTCAGAGAGCTGGAGGGGTGTAACAGAGAGAGATTTGAAATAGGAAAGTGTCTAGTAAAGATAAGGTCCAGCTGGGTGCCGGCCTTGTGGGTAGGAGGAGAGGGTGAGTGGTGAAGGTCAAAGGAGGAGAGGAAAGAGAGAAGAGGATCTAGCTTGTTAGTGTGGACGTTGAAGTCACCGAGAAGGATAAGTGCAGAGTCATCAACAGGGAAGTGCGAGACAAGTGTGTCAAGCTCCTCCAGAAACTCACCAAGGGGGCCTGGTGGGCGGTACACAACCACGATGGTGAGTTTGACTGGATAAAAGATAGTAACAGTATGAAATTCAAAAGCGGATGGAGAAAATTGTGGAATGGAAACAAGAGAGTATTTCCATTTTAGGGAGATTAGCAGACCAGTACCACCACCCCATCTCCCAGCTCTGGGAGTGTGAGAAAAGGAGTACACATCAGACAGAGCTGCGGGTGGGGTAGTGTTTTCTGACATGATCCAGGTCTCAGTTAGAGCAAGAAAGTTGAGGGAGAGCAAGGATGCGTAGCCTGAGATAAACTCACTTTTCGGTACTGCCGACTGACAATTCCAGAGCCCTCCCATCACCACTTGCTCAACGTGAGTGGAGAGAGTGGGATAGATGAGATTGGTAGGGTCACAGCGCCTAGGAGTGACCCAACATCTATGCCAGCCCCGGGAAGAGGATAGGACAGGAATGCGAAGGAAACACATAGTCTATACTAGGTACACAAAATACAGATGATTGACCGGATCTAAAAAGAGCAGTCCGTGCTGGACGAAGTCTTGGCTTGAAAAACTTGCGCTTGCTTTTGTTCACTCTAGCCTTCGTTCAACCTAGGCTTGTTTGCCTGACGCTTGGAAGTAGCAGCAGTGATTTAAAGAACACTGATTGCTAATTGTCTGCCATGAGTGCAGGCCACACCTTGGCCACTTAACACCCAATTGGCCAAAGAGGTACACTGAAAATAGGCTTATTGCCCAGAAACTGGACACTTATGTAAAACTCTATCAAACCTCACACAATACTATTAAAACTGCAAACAGCAAGTTACCAAGGAATATATTTATAAGCTAAATGGATAACTAAGTCAAAACAGCTAGGCAACGAGAAATATTTAAGGGCACACTAGGTGAAGAAACAGCTACAGCTACATTAAGTAAATAAGACAAATGAGTAAATAGAATAAGACAGCTACAGCTAGAATAAGATCCCACTATGAACCAGCAGCAGATGTATAGAGAAAAGGACTAATACTCAAGCAGCTGGAATAAGACTAATGGCAACTTGTTAAGCAAGAAAGATTATACTTACTCTATACTAGATGAACCAGCAATTCAGAATCACTCCAGAAGTTAATATGCACACTGGATTGAAACTGAATGAGGCCAGACTTATAAATCCCTGTGATGTTCTGGCCACACCCTGGCCACTTAACACCCAATTGGCCAAAGAGGTACACTGAAAATAGGCTTATTGCCCAGAAACTGGACACTTATGTAAAACTCTATCAAACCTCACACAATACTATTAAAACTGCAAACAGCAAGATACCAAGGAATATATTTATAAGCTAAAATGATAACTAAGTCAAAACAGCTAGGCAACAAGAAATATGTAAGGGCACACTAGGTGAAAAAACAGCTACAGCTACATTAAGTAAATAAGACAAATAAGTAAATAGAATAAGACAGCTACAGCTAGAATAAGATCCCACTAGGAACCAGCAGCAGATGTATAGAGAAAAGGACTAATACTCAAGCAGCTGGAATAAGACTAATGGCAACTTGTTAAGCAAGAAAGATGATACTTACTCTATACTAGATGAACCAGCAATTCAGAATCACTCCAGAAGTTAATATGCACACTGGATTGAAACTGAATGAGGCCAGACTTATAAATCCCTGTGATGTTCTGGCCACACCCTATCATGGAGGTGGAAGTTGTGGTATACCAGGATGTTGGCTGTTTCAAGGCTGTGGGAAGCTTAGGAAGAGCCACATAGTGTATGGCTTTAGAAAAATCGGTCCACAATGACAAGCACAACTGTATTACCTTGTGAAGAGGAGAGTCCAGAGATGAAATCGAGGGGGCCAGAGCAGACCAGCGGGAGGCTTTTCCTTGGGTGCATATGGAGCAGGCAGGGACGAAGGCACAGGTGTCAGCAGCCATAGCGGGCCACCAGAACCACCACTTCAGGAGGGACAGGGTGCAGCTGACACTCGGATGGAAGGATAACTGGATGCGCCCACTAGAGGACCTAAGAGCAAACTGAATCAGGAGTAAAAAGATGATTAGCAGGACCATTACCTGGATCTGGCTGGTTGCATTGAGCCTCCTTGACTACACACTCAATTTCCCATGTAATCATGGCTACTACACAGGAAGGCGGAAGGATGGTGTCTGAGTTGGGGAGTGTCTCTTCCAAAGCCTACTGTCAAGAGAGCACATCTGGCTTGATATTCCTGGAGCCTGGGCGGTATGTAACGGTGAAGGCAAAGTGACCAAAAAAACAATGCCCACCAGCCTGGCGTGATTTGCAGCTTTTCGCTGTCTGAATGTAGGTGAGGTTCTTATGATCAGTCCTCACAATACATGGGTGTTCGGTTCCCTCAAGCCAGTGCCTCCATTCTCCCAGGGTGAGTTTTAACAGCCAGCAGCTCCTGATTCAACAGCATAATTTTGCTTGGCAGGAGTCAGACGGTAGGAAATGAAGATACAAGGATGGTGCTTCATGTCAGTAGCCGAATGCTGGCAGAGAACCACCCCTACACCAGAGTAAGAGGCATCAACCTCCACAAACTGTCATGAGGGATCGGGGTGGATGAGGATGAGTGCGGATATGAACCGTGCCTTTAGTTCAGAAAAAGTTGCATCAGCCTTGGGGGTCTCGGAGTTGCATGATGAGTTACTCAAAGTGGCCTAGGGCTGTCATAAAGGCTGTCTTCCATTTGTCTCCTTCTCTGATTCTGATAGGCATTCCTGAGATCCAGCTTAGAGAATATTGTAGCCCCATTAAGGGGTTCGAAAGCTTGAGCTGATTAGGGGCAGAGGATATTTATTCTTGATGATGTTGTTGTTAAACCCACAGTAATCTATACAAGGGTGAAGGGACTTATCTTTCTTGGCCACAAAGAAAAACCCTGCTCCTATGGGATAAGAAGGGGGGGGGGGGTTAAGCCAACTGCCAGGGAGTCATGAATGCATTTCTCCAATCTCCTTCTCGGGATGGGAAAAGATATACAGGTGACTGGAGGGTAGAGGGGCTCCGGGAAGGAGGTTGATGGTGCAGTTGCATGGGCAATGAGGAGGGAGAGAGAGAAAGCATGCTGTTTGCTTAAATATTCACCCAAATCATGATAGACGGAGGGAATACTGCCAGGTCAGGAGGCTCCAGGGGGAGTGGGGGCACAGCAGCCTCAGTAGGGGTGAGGGCAGATTGTAGTAACAAGGAGTGACAAAAAGAGCTCCAGCTGACTACCTTGTCAGTGGACCAGTCTATGTGGGGCTTGTGTGTCACAAGAGAGGGGTGCCCCAAAATCACTGGGGCTTGAGAGGAGATGAGGTTAAACTGGATGTTTTGACGATGGTTACCAGAGAAAATAAGCTGCAGGGGTTTGGTGCAATGAGTGACCTGAGCGACGATTAATATCCAGGAAAATTGTATCAGCTCCGGAGTCCACTAAGGTAAGCTGCAGCAGGTACTGATGGTGCCAGCACACACCAAGATGAGCAGCAGCAGGGACTGTTGGTGCCAGCACAGTGTAGCCTCCCGCTGCATCCTGGGTGGAGGGACAGAAGAAGAAGTCGTACGGCTCACCAGAACTCATACTCCAACTGGCAAGTCTATTCGTTTGGGCCAGCGGGGACGGGTGGTGAGAAAATTGCCAGCTTGACCATAGTAGATGCCCTCTCCAGCCTCCATCCTCCGACATTGTTCAGTAAGCGAGAGGCAGGCCTGACCCATCTGCATGTGTTCTTCCCCCTGAAAAATGGAGGTGTTTGAGCTGGAAAAAAATTGAGCCAATGGAGGGGTCTGGACCTGTCTTCACGAAAGGTGGGAAGAAGCAAGATGTGGACTGGAGTGGCTGACTGCTAACCCTTTCCCTACATTACTCACAAAGGCGATTATCCATTCTGATGGCCAAGGAAATCAAAGATTCGAGGTCATCAGAATCATCCCGTGCAGCTAACTCATCCTTTACTAGTTCACTAAGGCTGTTTGAAAATATTCCCCTGAAGCACCTTATCGTTTCACCAAGAGTCAGCAGCTACAGTTCTAAATTTAACTGAATATTCAGCTGTACTGTGGGGGCCCGACCAGAGGATGAGGAGGCATTTGGCAGCATCCTTTCTCCAGACAGGGTGGTCAAAAACTCTTCTTTTGGCTACAAAATTGTCAAGAGATGGATTTATAACAGACTGACTCTCCCGTACTGCTGATGCCCAGTCTAAAGCATTGACTTCAAGTAAGCCTGCTATGTAAGCTGTTTTAGACTTATCTGAGCTGTAGGCCCCTCCAAGAATTGTCACCTCAACGTGGTAGAGGGGTTTGTGTGTTCTGATGATCCTGGGAGCTGTGTTGTCAGGGGTAAGCAAAAACTCAGGTGTGGGAGGAGTTCGGCGAGGAGGACTTTTGGTTGGCCTGAAGGAAGTGCTGCCAAACCATCCAGCGAAGCAGGGCTTGACTCAGACTGTGCTCAGCCGGGGGGGGGGCTGTTGATTCGGACTGGGGATGTTGTCAAGCAGTGGAAAGAACACTTTGAGGAGCTCCTGAACCTGGCTAACACATCCTCAGTGCATGTGTTAGACTCAGCGGAAGCCCCGCCCATATCCCTGGCAGAGGTCTCTGAGGTAGTTCAAAGCACCTTAGTGGCAAGGCACCGGGTGTGGATGACATTCGCCCTGAGATGCTGAAGGCTCTGGACATTGTTGAGCTGTCTTGGCTGACATGCCTCTTTAGTGTCGCGTGGAGGTCAGGGACAGTACCTGTGGAGTGGCAGACTGGGGTTGTGGTTCCCATATTTAAAAAGGGGGACCGGAGGGTGTGCTCCAATTATTGGGGCATCACATTGCTCAGCTTCTCTGGTAAAGTCTACTCTAGGGTGCTGGAAAGAAGGCTCCGACCGATTGTCGAACCTCGGATCCAGGAGGAACAATGTGGATCCTGTCCGGGCCGTGGAACAATGGACTAACTCTTTACCCTTGCAGAAGTGCTGAGGGGGGCGTGGGAGTTTGACCAGCCAGTCTACATGTGTTTTGTGGACTTGGAGAAGGCTTACGACCATGTACCCTGGGGCACTCTGTGGGCGTTACTGTGGGAGTATGGGATACTGGGGCAGTTGTTACAAGCCACCCGGTCCTTGTATAACCAAAGTGAGAGCTGAGTCCGCATTCTTGGCACAAAGTCAAACACGTTTTCAGTGGGTGTCAGACTCCACCAAGGTTGTCCCTTGTCTCCGATTCTGTTTGTGATATTCATGGACAGGATCTCAAGGTGCAGACAAGGTGAGGAGTGTGTCCGTTTTGGGAATCTCAGAATTGCATCTCTGCTCTTCGCAGATGATGTGGTTTTGTTGGCTTCATCAGAACGCGACCTCCGGCACGCACTGGGGCAGTTTGCAGCTGAGTGTGAAATGGCTGGAATGAGAGTCAGCACCCCCAAGTCTGAGGCCATGGTTCTCTACTGGAAAATGGTGGATTGCTCCCTCTGGGTTGGGGATGATTTGCTGCCTCAAGTTAAGGATTTCAAGTATCTCAGGGTCTTGTTCACGAGTGAGGGTAGGATGGAGCGGAAGCTTGACATGTGGATTGGTGCAGCATCAGCAGTAATGCAGACATTGTACCAGACTGTTGTGGTGAAGCGGAAGCTGAGCCGGAAAGGCAAAGCTTTTAATTTACCAATCAGTCTTCGTTCCAACCCTCATCTATGGTCATGAGCTTTGGGTAGTGACCGAAAGGGTGAGATCATGGTGCATGTGTTTGTGTGTCGGACATGCCAAAGGTTACTTTTAAGCTTTCTGGAGGTGTTGTGGGTCAAGTCAAGTCAAGTCAATTTTATTTGTATAGCCCAATATCACAAATTACGAATTTGCCTCAAGGGATCTAATGACATCAGATGCTGTGCATTGTCAGATTTTGATTGGAACTATTTGGGTTGAGGCTCAGCATGAAAGAAATTAAGACTTTTCACATTTTAGTTGATTTTGATAGAAGTCAATTGGCTTCTTATCGTAGATCAGCTTGTTGGTGTTTATGTAACCAAATGCCGTTATGCATTAATGTTCTTTCTCTTCATGCAGCTGGATAGGGAGGATTGGATTCGCACACAAGTTACCAGTGAACAAAACTGAAGGTTCAAGACCTTTGAAATCATCCATGATTAACAGCCCATGTGCGGCTCTCCTCTGGATCTTATCCTCCTCCAGTTGCTGCAGCCCGGATTTCGACCGATGCCATCTACTAAAAAAGGCAAAGACTTGATCAAGAAGTGACATGATAATCCGGAGGGAGGTTTGGGACAGGACATGCAGAGGTAATTCCAAGGAACCCCGCCCTCTGGATCTGCGGTGTCCAGTTTCATCTCTTGCTGCATGCCCGGTTATCTATCAGCAGAAAACATGAACATCAACTTGAGATGACAGCGGGCTAAAATTGGTGGCTATCAAACCCCCAGGAACTGGCAGGCCGTTTGGCCGGGGTATCCACTTTCTGGGGTGGAAGCCCTGAGCTACAGACACCTCTCGAGTGAGAAGGCCTGCGTCCTCCAATCATACGCGGAGGAGGTAATGGGGATACCATAAACACAGCTTAGCTTCGATTAAGCGAACGCTTTCACACTTATAATTGGAGAGGGGCTCAACTCGCCCCGTCGCATTTCCACTGTATACATTGGGAGAGACATTAGGACGAGTTAACATGTAGACAAGCAAAGACCTAAACATGTGCTGTAAATCCAAAAGAGAGATCACGTCGTAACTCTGGGCTTTAAGTGCCATTGGCGCTATTTTAAAGCCATTGTTGTTTGCTCATTTAAAGCCTAGACAGGCCTAACCAAGAATGAATGAAATCCCTGGACAGGGTTATGCAAGTTTGTCCATATCTATGCAGAGGTACACTGTCAATACACACACACACATTTATACACATATATATCCTCATTTGTTGAGGATATATATATATATATATATATATATATATATATATATATATATATATATATATATATATAACTTTGTTGAAAGAAACACTCAACAGTAGGGAAAGTGCTCAACAAATAAGGAGAAAAATAATCCAGTGAGTCCAGTAAATTCTTTATGAGACAGTACAAACTGTCTCATATATATATATATATATATATATATATATATATATATATATATATATATATATATATATATATATATATATATATAAATTGATTGTTTAACTGGGGATATTTTGGGGAATTCTTTTATTGAATAAAATCCACCTCCTCACCACTCCTAACTCCAATTATAGTCTTCTTATTTCTTCATCTTTTTTACTTTGTTTGACATGTTTTCCTTTTTTGTTGTTAGAGAACATTTTCTTCGCTGCATTATCAGTTTTGTCCCTTTTTTTTTTTAACGTTATCATAGACGAAAGGGAAGACGGCTGAAACGAAAGGGCTCGCCGGACTCGGCTCGTACTCTATAGACTCATTACATTCTCAGCGTTGCTGTCATCGCCGCTCCTACAGAGCGTACATCAGACCAGATCGAGTGCCCCTTATTTCATTACCACCAGCATAGTTGACACAAGAGTGATGTGATCCAAAAGAGCTGCGGACCAGTGGGATTGACCTTCAGAAAATCCTTTTTCAATTTATAACTAAAACACACACACACACACACACACACACACACGCGCACGCACACAAACATGATATGCACATGTGTTCATTCACCAATCGTACTAATAGCAACGCCGGATACACACTTACAGAAATACACACATGCTTTGTAAATACTTGGCCTGGAGATTGGGAGGAGGTGAAAGCCAAGGGAGACACTGACACAAGTTCCTGCTGTGATTACCTCATGTCTGTAAGCGGCAAGGAAAGGCACCTCATCCCGTCTATATTTAGTCACGGCAGGCAGGCTACAGGGGGACCGACCGTGTACAGTTTGTTCAGAAGAAAAAAATAATAAAAAATTAAAAAAAAAAAACAAAACTAACAAAAATAGGATTCTTTATGAGAAATAAAGCTTTATCGTGTTTGGAGATATTCAAACATAGGCCTGAACGTGTTACGAAGATGTAGTTATGTAATGATTTCGATACGGCGATGAATTATTCAGCCCTAGTGATATCGAGGTAATACTGCTCCATCATACCGTATGTCTCAAGGCTGTCGAGAAAAACACTAAAATCGCTCCCTCATCGTGTTACACGGCTGATATTGCATTATTTATATATCGCCCTATCACAATGGTTCACTGGTTCATAATCCATGTCAGTTATCACGGACCCTCTCAGCAGAGCTCGGCAAAGATGTGTTGTTTTTGGTATATTTTGGCGAGGGCGTGTGTGTGTGTGTGTGTGTCTGCATGCACAGGACAAGAAACTGGGTGTTTCTCTTTAAGCATTTACGAATTAATATCTTGTTGCCATGTGAGTCACATACCCCCATAGGGTGAGTCATTCATAACTTTGGGATGTTCCTGGTGTCAGCGTGGGTGCAGCCTGCAGGCTCTGTGGAATGTGCGTCCCAGGTTCAAATGTCCCTGTATCCAGATACAATTACAAATGCACATACGTGTGTGTATTGACATCGACAGAATTACAGTGAATACGTATCATTATAAAGTGCGCGGCCTAGAAATGAGGGTAACCACGATACCAAAAAAAGTATTTTTGATATCCTGGTGTCTGATCATTCATGCTATTTGTGTCCTGGTGAGTACTGTTTGATTTGAATCATCAGAAGTACGAAACAAGAGCTTTGAATGACGTAGTTATGGAAAGTCAGGGGTCCAAACTGGAATGCGATTAAAATGTTGTTAAAGCAAGGGAAAGTCAGAATTGGGGTTAGAAAAGACTAGGGGTCCAGGGTGGTAAATGGTGCAAGTGCAAGAGTATCTGAACAGGAAAACCCGGAGACAGAAAAATGAGAAAATGCCAGAGAAACTCTAGACGCCTAACAGTTAATGGACCTTACATTCACTGAGCCCCTCTTTTTTTTTTTATTATTCTGACCCATTTCTCATGTGCATTCCTCGGTCTGTTTGTTCGTTTTGTTCCCTAGGATACGATCAGGACTTGACACCTCACCATGACCCGGGACAGTGTTTGGTGGCTGCCATAGACTTAACACGTTAGCATGTGGCGGCCATCGTGTCTTGTCCATGACATTCCACTCCCACGTTCAGGCCCTTGTGAAGTGCTGGAAAATGCCGAAGCGGTGCGTTTCCCTGAATTGCGGAACGTCTTGGAGACTGAGAAACATACAAAAAGTAAAACTAAACAGCACTCATAAGTACTTTGGTAAATGTGAATATACCAAATATCCATCCTTCCATCCAACCATCCATTATCTGAACCGCTTATCCTGCTCTCAGGGTCGCGGGGATGCTGGAGCCTATCCCAGCAGTCGCTGGGCGGCAGGCGGGGAGACACCCTGGACAGGCCGCCAGGCCATCACAAGGCCGACACGCATGTCTATATGTATGTATGTGTGTGTGTATATATATATATATATATATATATATATATTTCCCAAAGACGCAACAGTCTGAGAGGACGTGGAAGCGGGGCAGGCTAAGCTAACTGCTAGCCCATGCAGACCGGCAGTTCCGACGGTCATCCTGGCTGGCGTTCGTTCTCCTGGACAGCGAGTTATTTATTTGTTTGTTTGTTTATTTTAGTTTAGATACATGTGTTAGTGTGGGTAGGTGTGTTCTTGTAGGTTCTGGATGTGTGGTTTTGTCTTTGTGTTGCAGTGCTGTGGGCCGGGGGAAACCATGTTTGGCTTCATTTCATGTACGAAAGTGCATGAGATGAAATGACAAATAGAGTGTTTCTGATTTCTGTTCCTCGTTTAGATTGGCTGATTATCGTTACTGGCGGATTTCTAGGCTCGCACCGTTACTATACATTATCCCGTTTCATTTGCATGCTAGCTGCGGTGTTCTTTGCAATGTGCCTCTGTTTTGAACCTGCTCGTCACTACATATAATACCATAGGGGTTAAGTTTATCTTCTCTGTTCCTATCTTGACAGCACTCCATGCTAGCAATAATTTGCTGACGGCCCGTTACTGATAATGTCATCATACACACAGTCGATGCGTATCCGGGTTGGTCTGGGCGACTCTGGTTTATGTGCCTGAGGGATTATTGCTTACACTGGTGGCGTTTACAGCGGCAGTATCTGAGGTGAGCCGTACAGCTCTATGAAGGAAGGTAAAGCAGAGGAGGACCTGTTTTGGAGCACATTAATCTGACCTATTGCATTTTGTTTTCTTCTTCCTCTTTGCAGACCTTGTAAAAAAGACAAACTAAATCGTTAATGTTTATCCCACGATAGTAGGAGAGAAATAAGTCCTTGAAATTGGGGGGAAACGGTTTTCCGTCTCATTTCTGACTCTTGATACCTAGCTCAGCTTAGACTGAGATGGAAAAGGAACTGGTAAGAGTTATTAACACACAACCGGAGGGCGACGCCGCTGTTTTTTTTTTTACACCCCAGTATCCCGGTGACCTAAAGGCCGGGTCACATGTCTGCAGGGGTCCCCCGTGTTCCAGGTTGTAAAACTGAGCTCTTTAAGTGCTGTGAACGGTGAATGTTATTTTGGCCATGGCTTCCTCAAGACACTGTCTTCTCGTGGCTACTCAAGTGTCAGTCAAGCCAGCATTTTCCATTGGCGAGGTCCAGGAGGGCCCCTGGTTATGTGAGGCTTCTCGGCTTCGAAGCGCTGGAGGTTATTTCGTGCTAGAAACGCATGATCGAAGTTAGGCTGCAGGAAAAAAAGGGGGGGGGGGAAACCTCACTTCATCTGCAAATACATAAATATTGCACACGTTTAAAACGTTCTTTGTTCAAGTCCGTGGCTAAGGAACAACAAAAAACATCCCAGCTCTGAGCAGAAGAGGATTATCGAGCATGCATCGAGACAACAGAAGATGACTTTGTTACTCCACTTCTTAAAACTGTAGTTATCCAAGAGCCAGTCTAATCTAGTGCAACGTCTTCTTCTTCTTCAGATGCTTAGTTAAAGAGGCACAGCCCACCGGCGGGGTGGACTGAGTGAATGAGAGAGGGACAGCAGCAGCAACTGTCACCTCCTGAGCCAACTATGGGGAGGGCTTTGGAGTTTAAAACGGAGAGAATATGATAGCCATCTCTATCCATTAGGACAGCTCCAGCAAAGGGAGATCCGCCTGCGCTTCGGGGTTGAGCTTTCAGACGGGGCCTTGCCTTAGACAACAGCCCGATTATAAACCAACACCACGACCACGACGACGCCGGAAAGCCCACACAGCCAGCTGCTGGCAAGTCGTCGGGGTTTAACGGGAATGAGAGGGTTTTGCGGGCCTGACTCGAAATCCCGACGGAGACCATTTACGCGCAGCCAAAAGGGCGCACGGAGAGCGCAAAGGGGGGGGGGGAGACCGGGGGTGGCTGAATGGTTGAATGAGGGGTTTTTTTCCCCCCACCTCTCGGGTCTTTGAAAGATGACTGTGGTGTCTCCGGAGAACAAGGATGCTGCAGATTTGGAGAGAGCGGACCAGGAATGCAGCGAGCGGGTGGTCATCAACATCTCCGGGCTGCGCTTCGAGACGCAGCTGAAGACTCTGTCCCGCTTCCCGAGCACGCTGCTGGGAGACCCGCGCAAACGCATGCGCTTTTTCGACCCGCTGCGCAACGAGTACTTCTTCGACAGGAACAGGCCCAGCTTCGACGCCATCCTCTACTACTACCAGTCCGGGGGCAGGCTGCGGAGACCCGTCAGCGTGCCGGTGGACATTTTCCTGGAGGAGATCAAGTTCTACGAGCTCGAGGACGAGGTCGTGGAGGTCTACAAGGACGACGAGGGTCTGCTGAGGGAAGAGGAGCGTCCGCTGCCGCACAACGAGTTTCAGCGGCAGATCTGGCTCCTGTTCGAGTACCCCGAAAGTTCCGGGCCGGCTCGGATCATCGCCATCGTGTCGGTGGTGGTGATTCTGATATCCATCATCATCTTCTGTCTGGAGACGTTGCCCGAGTTCAGGGAGGTCCAAGCCGCGGACCTCCCCGATCAAGTCAACGGAAGCGCGGCCGGAAAGAGGCCCAACCCGTTCACAGACCCGTTTTTCATGGTGGAGACGCTTTGCATCGTGTGGTTCTCCTTCGAGTTCCTGATGAGGTTCCTCTCGTGCCCCAGCAAACCGGCTTTCTTCAAAAACATCATGAATTTGATAGACGTGGTGGCCATCGCGCCGTATTTCATCACCCTGGGCCTTGACCTGGCAGACCACCAGGGCAGCAGTCAGCAGGCTGGGTCCCTGGCCATCCTGAGAGTCATCCGTCTGGTCCGGGTCTTCAGGATTTTCAAACTCTCCAGACACTCCAAGGGTCTGCAGATCCTCGGACAGACACTGCATGCAAGCCTGAGGGAACTGGGGCTGTTGATATTCTTCCTGCTCATTGGAGTGGTTTTATTCTCCAGCTCCGTCTATTTCGCAGAAGCAGAAGACCCCGACTCTGGATTCACGAGTATACCTGATGCGTTTTGGTGGGCTGTGGTCACCATGACCACCGTTGGCTATGGGGACATGTACCCGTCCAGCATCGGCGGTAAATTCGTCGGGTCCCTGTGCGCCATCGCCGGGGTTCTCACCATAGCATTGCCCGTCCCCGTGATTGTGTCCAACTTCAATTATTTTTACCACAGAGAGAACGAGGACGACGACAGCGTCCAGTTCGTGCATGTGACTTGTGGACAACAGCAGCCAACCTTTGGCGAGTTCAATTCAACCGACAGCAAACAGTCGCTCTCCAAGTCCGAGTATCTGGACGATAGTAATGACGAGACTGAAACCATGAGATTTTGTAATTTAAATCCGTCTGAATCATACACGGGGAAACTGACAGATGTTTAAAAAAAAACAAACAAATAAATAATATCGGCATTATCGGTGAGTGGGCTTCCATAGAAAATGATCTGATTGAAAAAACTTTTACTGCAGCGTTGCCTCCCTGTTGATTTCCCTGACCGCACTGCAGCGCGTCATTACGCACGGATCGTATCGATACCCCCTGCCTGTCAAAACGGCTGAAACTCACGCGCTCGGCACGCCAGAATACCTGAGCCTCGAGCCCCACCCAGTGGTTGATTAATAGCTCTGCAGACCCACACATAGAGGCAAACAAATGCCACGTAGTGCTAACAGTATGCAGGTTTTCCCCATCCGAACAGTCACTACACCTGGTGACTTCACAGTTGTCAGCCAAAAAGGACATCCAGATCAGCGAAATCACCTGAAAGATCAACTGCATATAGGCACTGTTCTGCACAGCACACGGTTGCCTATATCAGAAGAACAGCGAGGCTGGCATGTAGAGCCATGGATATACAGGTTTTCATTCCGACCCAACACAACGCCATCTGCTTTCCCCCATCCGTCCTCCTCTGACTGGCTGAAGGTGTGTGAACCAATGAAATCAGCTGGTCTAGTGTTGGGCCGGAGAGAACACCGGCATACACGTGGCTCTCCGTGGCACTTAATCCAGTCTCGCTGTATTACAAAGATATGCTATGGATTTATCAGTGGGTGTGTTAGATTAACACGTTCATCCATCAAAGCTCCACTTCATCGAAGAGCACAACAATAAGTGCCTCAACCGGGTTTTCAGAACGGGTGCAGACAATTAAAGCCAACACGAGTCAAAGCCACTAATGATGTTAACAAGAACACAACCTAAACGGTAGCGGCGACAAGCTGCTACTGCCACGAATGAATGAGAGTCCTTCAACTTTAACATGAAATTTTAATGACAAGAGATTTCACACAGAGGCTCTGGTTTACGGCCCTACTGGGCCCCCTGACCCCCCACTGGGCCCAGTAGACCCGTTCCATAACCCATCCACGCTTGGTATAGTTGCAGTGTTACAGTTATGCTAATGTTGGCTAACGTAGTTGCCATGTTTGTTTGTTTTTATTTGCACTGCTAATTGACAAGTAGCCGGTTCTGATCCCCGCCCCTGTGGCTTGTGGCGCCAGACCCCAGAGCCGCACCACGTTGCCCTCCCCGTGTTGAAATCAGGGGGGAACGGGTCTGTAGTGGACAAATAACTGACGGATATTCCCTCGCCCAGGAGAGGCGAACGCACATTCAATATGGCAACTGGATATAAAGCCTGCAGAGATGTCAGCACATGGGCTCAGACTCCCGGAGAAGTTTGTGCGTGAGATGGAGCCAGACGCCGGGCGAGGAGTTCACGGAAAGCATCAGGGGAAGCAATGGCATTCTTTAGAGTGGGCCTTATAGATGACCATGCTCTCCTTCTATATAAGCAGCCTCCTGTACATGTTGCGCTTGTGTAAATATGGAGTTGACCTTTTCCTAGGAGGCTCCCAAAGGACTTCTACATGAACTGCATCCTGGACACCGAGGCCATTCTGCCCCCTGTAGCACAGTACGTCTGCTCACCGCGGAGGCCGCATGACGTGACTCAACTGTGATCTTACCAATGTGATGACAAGATATTTATTTATTTTTTAAATTTAGATATCCATGTAGAATGTGAGTCTACATTCTTTTTCTAAATAAATGTCAAAGACGTAAATAGTTCACCCAAGGCGTCCCCTCTTTCGTCGGGTCAGACCTCCAGCTAATCACTTCCATCCGCTTCATCTCTTAATGAACCCACTTTTTTTGGGGGGGGGGGGGCAGCAGTATGTCTTGCCACATATTCCATTAACTTAATAAAATGTCATAGGGGGAAACTGTAGGCGTGCTCGGTGGGTTTTAGCAAAAGAAACCAAAACATGCAGCCGGGATGAAAACGCCATCTCGCTTCATTCCACGGTTCAAATCCGCTGGCATTCGATATGACGAGTCAATTAGGAGACAACGGCAACCACGTGTGCTGTCCGCGGTGCTGAAACCACTCCCCGATACGGGGGACGGGAAGGGGGGGCGAGAGATGCAAACAGAGAGAGAGAGAGAGAGAGACGTGTATGAGATCATATATACCTTTGCCTTTCTCATTTAACCGCTCGACAAGTGATCTCGTCACGCTCGTCATTTTGGCAGCGACGAGCGAATGTCAATTTCGGTTTTTTTTTTCCGGGAAATAAACGCGTAATCGATCGATCGATCGATCGATCAATCCCAGATATTCGGTCAGATATTGCGCCACCGTTGGCTCACACGCTCTTGTTTTGTGGTGTACCGAGAAGCGGAGTGGTGTAGTACAGCCGGTCTGCATTGCGTCGAATTCCCCCCCCTCCTCCTCCTCCTCCTCCTCCCCCCTCCCTCTCTCCCTCCCTCCCCTCCATCTCTCTCCCCATCTCTCCTCCATCTCCACACGTTCTCCCATGTGAAGTGCACAACACCGACATGCTTGACACTATGAGGAGAATCCCCGCGGTCCTCGACGCCGAGCGCTCCCCCGCTGTGTTGTGCGAGTCTCGCTCCCTTTCCGCGCGCGGCATCGAGCCGACGGGCGACGTGCGTGCAGCACGTTCCGTCCGTCATCTTGTCCTGCTGGTGACAGCGCGTCGTTTCTGCTGATGCAGTCATGTCTGCGAATGTGCAGGGCTCTCTTATCGCTCCTTTAATGTGTCTGCTGTGCTGAACCGCAGCAGCAGCAGCAGCAGCAGGAGGAGCAGGAGCAGGAGCAGGAGCAGGAGCAGCAGGAGCAGCAGCAGCCGTTCTCTCCTCCTGCGGTAGAAGCCGCTCACGCACAGGCTTCCTCTTACAGATGTTGCGGACTCATCTTACACCTCAACTTCTCCTCACCGTCAACTTTTGATTTTTTGATTTTTGATTTTTTTTTTTGGTGGCCCCCTCCGAGTTTATTCCAGCTCGCCTCCGGAGACATTATTTTCTGATATTCTGCACGGAGACATTTTTTTTTTACATTTTTTT
This sequence comes from Lampris incognitus, assembly GCF_029633865.1. NCBI lineage: Eukaryota > Metazoa > Chordata > Actinopteri > Lampriformes > Lampridae > Lampris > Lampris incognitus. Next base: position 9,190,336 of record NC_079216.1, on the reverse strand, counting down.
TGGGGGGTGGGTGGTTGTGGTGGGGGGGGGGGTGCGACGTAAAGTGTTAAATTGCCACATGACAACCACCGGCGCCGTTCTGCTGGATGACTTTACGCGGAGATAAGTCGCATTCAAGACCCTTCAAGATTAAACCACGGTAAGCCTCGAAACTGTCCACTCACAGGAGATAACCTTTGTATTTTCGAGGGGCCATTGTTGAGCAATGTACTTGTGATAACCGTATGTATTGCTGCATTTCGTATACCTATAAGGCTGGCCTGCAGAGGATAGGCTATATCCGTGTGGATGCATAAGCAGCTATGATAGTATCACTATGAAACCTTATGCGTCACATCCCAACTTAAATGGTGCAGTATTATAGTCTATCGGTGTGTCTTGCAGGAGGTCGGGGGTGTTTGTTTCAATAGTTGCACAGGTTTTCCGGTGCCATGATAATTCAGTTTAGCTCACGGCGGGCTTATGATGGGAAGTGTGCCCAGAAATAAATAAATAAATAAATAAATGGAACAAATTGCTGAGCTAAGCAAATATCTCGACTGGTCGATCCATTCTTCTTCTTCTTCTTCTTCTTCTCCTTCTTCTTTTCTCCTCTCTCTCCCTCTCTCTCTTTCTGACTGGGTGACAGAGGCAGCAGCAGTACAGCAGATGCAGCGGAGAACAGCAATGGTCGAATCAGAGAGAACCGCAGTGGAGCCGCACTGAGGCAGAGCCAGCAGCCCCCCTATATCTGGGGACTTCAGCAAAATAGGGGGGGGTTGGGGGAGCTGAAGTGGAAATTTGATCCAAAAACAACAAAACAAACAAACTAACAAGAAAGGCTTTAATGCCGGCTCCATCAGACTGATCGGCATTCCCCTATTCCAACTCAGCTGGGAAAAAAACAGTGAATAAATAAATAAACAAATAGATAGTTAGACAGATAGATCAAAAAAAATGACGGTCGTAGCTGGAGATAACATGGATGAGACCTCGGCGGTGCCAGGGCACCCGCAGGACACCTACCCCCCAGACCACGATGACCACGAATGCTGCGAACGGGTGGTCATCAACATCGCCGGGCTCCGGTTCGAGACCCAGCTGAAGACACTCTCCCAGTTCCCAGAGACTTTGCTGGGCAACCCCAAAAAGAGGATGCGCTACTTTGACCCGTTGAGAAATGAGTATTTCTTCGACCGCAACCGCCCCAGCTTTGACGCCATCCTGTACTACTACCAGTCCGGCGGCCGGCTGAGACGACCTGTGAACGTTCCCTTGGATATGTTCTCTGAGGAGATTAAGTTTTACGAACTGGGGGTGGACGCGATGGAGAAGTTCCGGGAGGATGAGGGCTTCATTCGAGAGGAGGAGCGACCTTTGCCCGAGAGGGAGTTCCAACGGCAGATCTGGCTCCTCTTTGAGCACCCGGAGAGCTCTGGTCCAGCCAGAGGGATCGCCATTGTGTCTGTAATGGTGATTCTGATTTCCATAGTCATCTTCTGTTTAGAGACTCTACCAGAGCTGAAGGAGGACCCACATGGCCGGATGGAGACGGTAGGGAACACTACTTTTTATTACAAGCCAAATATCCTCACAGACCCCTTCTTCATCATCGAGACGCTGTGCATCATCTGGTTCTCCTTTGAGCTGATCGTGCGCTTTTTGGCATGCCCCAGCAAACCGGCCTTCTTCAAGAACATGATGAACACTATCGACATTGTGGCCATCATCCCTTATTTCATCACGCTGGGCACCGAGCTGGCTGAAGACCCAGACAAGGAGGGGGTCGGGGAGCAGGCCACGTCTCTGGCCATACTCAGGGTGATCCGTTTGGTCAGGGTGTTCAGGATTTTCAAGCTGTCCCGACACTCAAAAGGGCTGCAGATTCTGGGGCAGACCCTGAAAGCCAGCATGCGAGAGCTCGGACTTCTCATCTTCTTCCTCTTCATTGGAGTCATCCTCTTCTCCAGTGCTGTGTACTTCGCTGAGGCCGAGGAGAAGGACTCATATTTCGGCAGCATCCCTGACGCTTTCTGGTGGGCTGTGGTGTCAATGACTACAGTGGGATATGGAGACATGGTCCCAGTCACCATAGGAGGCAAGATTGTTGGTTCTCTGTGCGCCATAGCTGGAGTGTTGACCATTGCACTCCCCGTGCCGGTCATTGTGTCTAACTTCAACTACTTCTACCACAGGGAGACGGAGGGAGAGGAGCAGGCCCAGTTGCTCAATGTTAGTAACCCCAACATCCCATCGGAGACCAACTCAAGCCGTCGCAGCTCATCCACTGTCAGCAAGTCAGAGTACATGGAGATCGATGGAGACATAAACAACAGCATCGACAATTTTAGAGAGGCAAACCTCAGAACTGGCAATTGCACTATAGCCAACCAAAACTGTGTGAATAAAAGCAAGCTGCTTACAGATGTGTAGACTCCAGTATAGGGAAATTCAGGCTCTCTCTGAGACTGTCATATTATGTGGAGTAGACCATGCAGTTAGGAATGCTTCATTTACCTTCCCAAAGCGCTCTGTGGCATTAGGCCTACAACCATGCTCAGCTATTTAGAAAGGAAACAGAAAAAATAAAGCTGTTAGACTATATGACAGGTAGTTAGGGTAATTAAATCTTATGATCCTACAATATCATGAAAAAGAAAAAAATATCAATTATTATGCACACGCGCCCTGGAGGACGCAGAGCCTTCGACGTTGAATTGTCTCATAAGACGATGGCGTGATGATTAAAACGTTATGCATGGAGTACGGTTACATTTCATCAAGTTGCACAATGCATCATTAGAGTCTGCAGAGACTTGCAAGCATCTGCAGACCAGTGGATGGCGCCAAGGGGTTATAGGCGACACCCCTACAAAGGATCTACTATTCTCAGCAAAAAGCACCTTAAAGGAAAAAAAAAGACTGACCTCTCCCATTGGGATGTAAAGAGATGGTGATCTATTCGCTTCATGGACATCCGCAACGCTGCTATTTTCCAGCAGAGGCTGTAATTATGATATCACCAAGTGATTCAATGCCATGCCCTTTAGATGCAACACAGCACAAGGATAAAAAAGAAAAACAAAACAAAAAAACAAAAAAAACAAAAAAACAAAAACAAAAAAAAACACGAAAGCTTCAGTCGAGCATGTTTAAAGACTTTCCATTTTGATATTGGCATGCACGAGACATATCTCATACAATGGTAAAGATGTTCTTTTGGATACCTCCAAAATCATCACACCCCCACCCCTTCTCATTCATTTCTACACTGAGTGCACTGGATAGTTTTAATTTGAAATGCTAATCATTTAGAAGTATAGGAATTGAATGTTAAAAATCTTAAGGGAAAAGTACATAAATTGTGATCATAGCATGAAAAAGTAACCTGCATTATGGCCTACTCACGAAGATACGTTTGTATCCCGGTATATTTAATGCATGACATCAGTATACAGCTTGTTGCAATTCCGGCACTTCGCAGTGCTCTGCTGTCAGGGAAACTGAGGAGTTTAAATCCTGGATGTTTCTAAAAAGTGACAAAATAATATCCAAGACCCAAGTTGGGGGAGGGGGTGGGGGGTGGGATGCAAAGTTTCTAATTTATAAAGTAGTCAAAGAAGCTGAGGAAATAGTATCAAAAATGCATATAATCATAAATAAGCACCAATTACAGTACTACTTCAATAACGCAGTGCATGGACCTTCTTTGAACAAGAAAAGTTAACATAATATGTGTCATGCCTTCATTCCATCTCCAAATTTGAGTATATGTTGATTTTGAACCACCGGGGGGGAAAAAAAAGCCTAACGCCAAAATACTATCCATACCGCAAATAATTGTTTTGACATTAGTTGCTAGTGCCTTTACCCCTCTCACCAACAGGACCAGTGAAAGTGCCTCTGTGTACAATGGAAGTCATGAGAGTCCAGCAGATCAGGTATAGTTTCTGTTTTATACTGGGGTTTATGATGGTATGGAAGATGACAAGCCTGATGATCAAGGTCGACATAGCAAGAGAAGGGGGGAAAAATTATGGGAAAGGAACATTTTGATTCACGGCTGTCACGCACAACTTTTTTTTTCTCTCTGCTGGGCTTTTACTCGTGCCCTTAAGCAATGCAATGTATTGTGCTTTGCACGTTCACCACCAGTTCAAATTAGAAAGCCCATTCTCCCAAGTAAAAAAGAGAACATCCATTGTTTGAAACATGTTTTTGCTTCTATTTGGTTGTGATTTTTTTTTAACATTTATTCAGTGTTTCTACCTCAGTGAGGTCATTGCAAACTAGCTGCAGAGCTGCAAGCATCGGTGCAGGACTCCCTAAATTTTTTTCAAAAATTCAAAATGGAACCTAAACTGCAACCATGTAATAGAGCATGATAGTAGTCTGAAAACACGACCTTTACATGAGCACTTATAACATACAAAGAATGACCCCCCCCCAAGCTACGCACAATCAAAACATGCATTTGTAGAGCAAAAGCTTATAGAAATTGTCTGACTCTCATAACATGATGGGATAGATTGTTTTATGCGTTGTTTTCTTTGAAACAATGGCCTAAACATGTCACTGTTGTATCATAAGGAATATGCCTGAATGTGTTGTTCATTTTCATCTGTCGGGGAAAGGCTTCAGAGAAGTTTGATAGAGTTTATAAATCTGTCCTATTGCAATCTTTAAGCATTATGAAGCATGTCAAGTGCTGTCACTCTCTTTGCACAATTGGTTTGTTCAGTTGTTCAACTCATTCGGCTCATGAGGTGTCGTTCTTTGTGGCCCATACCTTCTGAAAAGTGTATTTATTGTCAGTGTGTTGGCGTAGACAGACCAACTGATGATAATTTAGTGAGATAAAGCATAATGACACTACTTGAAAATCCCCATCCATGTTACTTTATACTCGGTATCATGACTAGTTCGTCCAACTGATTGCAAGTCATTGGGTTGAAATGTACTGTATGCTCTTTTGTTCTTTTCTTGTCTGATTTAGAGCTCAGCCTGTAAGACCCTGTTAAAATTTCCTCCAAACTCAGCCCTTCTCCACTGTCTTGCTTGTTTTTCTTGGTACAGAGGACACCCGTTGTGGTGCTCATAGAGGACCTCCATTATTGTCCTGTTGCCATCACACATTGCCTGGTGACGCAAGCTCATGCAGTTTGTTGAGCTCCTTTTCTATGATTCTATGAATCAAGTTCCAGATTGTTTCGTTATCCCTAGCTAGATTTTGGGGAGTGTCGGTTTCGGTATGTGCTTTTGGTTTGGTACTGATTTTTTGGTTTGGTACTGATCTTTTTATTTGGTACTGATTTTTTTTTTTGGTACTGGTCTTTTTATTTGGTACTGATTTTTTGGTTTGGTACTGATTTTTTGGTTTGGTACTGATTTTTTGGTTTGGTACTGATCTTCGTACTGTATCGCTGAAGAGGACGAGTGTCTGCCTCAGGCTGCTGCAGAGAAGTTCTCTCTTAACAAGTCAGTCTTGTCCCGAGTCATAGGCTGTGTTCACGCCTCTAATCCATTTCTTTGGCCTAAACCAATTGGCGGGAAAGTTGCTTTTTGAATTTTGCGTTTGGTCTGCTTAAAGTTCTCACTGTTTTTTGTTTTTTTTAAATGCACCAAAGTCAGACGGACTAACCAGACACTCATTTCATTGGCCAGCTTTAGTGATCATCCTGCCCTGTACCGCTGGAATTCAAGAAATGAGCAAAATTGATGTTGGGGATTTTCCCAAGTATTAACGAAAGGAGTTAAGGGCAAACGTGGACAAATGATGAGGTGAAATGTCTCTTAAATATATAGTTTGATAAGTACAAGTGTAAATATATGACCAGGCATTAAGTTTGCATCATTTCCTTAATTTGGTACCAATAGCATTCACACCACAAAGAAACCACACCTCAGTCCACTTGAAGTGGGTCAAAATTACAGTTGTCACCAGCCCATATGAACCAGACGTAAAAGACAAATATACCAGAGTTTGTTTAAACTGCGCCAAACTCGTTACCAAACATGTAGGGTGTGAACACAGCCTCACAATCTCAATGTCCATCCAACAAGTGATAAGGAGGTGAGATACTTACACTGGCTTTCTCTGCTAATCTGCTCGATAAGAACTGGAGTGATCTGTCTTATTCTGGCTTGTGTCACCACACCAACAAAACTTCACAGATGTTGAACCGTCCCCTAACATTAGAGGAAATGTTCTCTTATTAGGAGTTGAGACTGAATCTGGGCAGAGATGACTTGTTAAGATGGACTGTTTTTGTAGTGTGACTATTCAAAGGCCTTCCTAGATGTCATTGACTTATGATTGCAAAAAAACAAAAAAAATTTCACTTTTGTGTCAGGGATTTTCAAATACCATAGGGTTTCACCCAAGGAAGGACATAAAATGCACAGCCACCAACAAAATCCCAGCACCCGGTCATGTAATAATAAAGCTAGGAAGATCCAGAAAGTATAGCAAACATAGTTTCATGCACATACATAGGTATAGATATAGCCAATGATCAGGTAATAGATATAGTATACTTTGTCATGTGAGTTCCTCCTGTAATTGAGGTTTAGGTTTAGGATGACTCGTAATCTGTGTAACATGTCCTTCATCAAACAGTTTAAAGTGAGGCTAAAAGAAAACACAAGATGCCCCCTCGCAGAACCAGTGTCATCACTACTCTTGCAGTGAGGGCAATCTATGTATGGTGCTATGCATTCAATTACCCAACAGAACATGTGTTCTTACAGCAATAGAATAACAGATACCTGTTTCTTAGATGCTTTTTGTAAAATAGAAAAAAATGAATCTATTTTGAATGATGCAGAATCTGCATTCACTTGCCAGATATCCATGACAGGGCTGTTTATGTACCAACCGCTCAACCTTCTGCTTGTGATTTTCTTAAGGTCAGTGAGGTCAGACGTCGAGGTCTACACATTGTGTGGTGAGAGAAACCCGTTAAAAAAGCCAAATATAGGGATGAAAATCAGTGGCAGCCCTCAATGACTTGCCAGGGTCTAACTGGAGTTGTTTGCCAGTCAGGAACCGAGGTTGATGAAGGGGCAAGGCAAAGTTTATAGCACAGTCCCAAAGGAGCGGCCCATAATGCACTCAGAAGAATGCTACCATCAACCCACCGGACGTAGTGGATGTGTGCTGCTTGTGTGTGAAAAGCTAGGGAGAGTCAGTGAAGGTGCCTAATATTGTTTTTTTCATTTTTTTTTTTTTGCATTAGTTTAGCCTTGTGATTTAAACGTTGCGCTTCTGTACACATGAACACGAGCGAGAAGGTCTCAGATACACAAGTATTCAAACGTAAATAAACTAAGGGAGAAAAAAGTCTTTAAATGTATTAAAAACTTAATGTCACTTTAGCTAAAATAGGAAAAAGCAACGTCTATATATTGCAATTATTAAAACCGATGAATCAAATTTTATGTGTTCTTTGTGTCCCATTTTTTTTTCTTGTGGTACTGTAATACAATGGATTGTTTTAGGAAGAACATGCCATGTAGAGAATTATCAAACCGTATGTTCCTTCTGCAAGCCATGATGATGAAACTATTATGACAAATTACTGTACACTAAATGACATGGAAAACAAGTGTATTCGCATTAAGACCAACATTTTTTTTATATATACAAACAAACACCATGTAAACATTTTACAAAATTTCATCTCTGAACCAACAACTGTCAATGTATAGCCTGGACACATATCTCTAACAGCAACCCTCTTACTGCAAAAACTGCATGGTCAGCGGAAGACTGCATGAGCTTTGCCTTTCAAACTGCGGATCAACTATAAAACGGTTGCATCATTTGAAGAACCCATGCTTTCATCTGCACAAAGGCTTCAACAAGGCCCTGTTTAAAATCTGTTTTCAAACGTGTCTTCTGCTGGATACTCCAAAAAGCATGTTAGTACTACACGTAGTACTACGATAGCGTTGGTAATCCCAGCAAACACCCAGCGCCTGTCTGTGATGGACAGGTTCTGCTTAACATCTACTCAGAATGTGAACATGGACCAGTAAGGGCTAGTTTCTCACAGTCTATCTCTAGGCTAGGACTGAAATATTCTTTCTGAAGAGCTCGTCCATGCAGAGAACTTTCTGGTCTTGGTCTGTTTGGATGCTGTATTCTGTGAAACATGCTACCAGTGTCTGAACAGGGCCCGTGCCATACAACTTCCTTTATACTCTATCGGTTCATAAGGCCTTCTTTTTCGCTAAAAGGTCTCGACAAGAATTTGCAACTCAGGTTGTATGAGGGAAATGTGCCTGTTCTGGTATGTGGGGATAGGGTACTTGTATACCTCATTGACCACAAGCTTCTCTTCACTCGGCGTACAGCAGTGGAGGCTAACCACTGACGAGAAGATCTCGATGAGACATAGAAGTCCAACAACAAACTGTTACTGACATGAATAACAACAAGCATGCAAATGAGAATGTGACTGAGTGCACTATATAGGAAAGCCGGCCCATTTTGAAGCAGCTCAGAGACACAAAGGGAATGTTATAACATCCGTTCTTGTTTTTCCAACCATACGCATTACCAAACTCTGCTGTGTTATCCGGTCTTCATCCTTCGTATTATTGAGTTCGACAAGGATTATGTGACGATGTGTGCAGTTTGTCAGGTGATGACAAAGGCATGGTCTCTGATCTATGCAAGGGTATTTATTTTTTCTTATCTCACCTATGATTTCATCTGCCATCAAACTTCAATAAATTTTTAATGGATCTGCTGGTGTATGTTCATTTGTTCCTCCTGGTTGTGTAAACATAGTGTCTGTCAGGGTACCGGGGTTCAAGTTACAAGAACGGGCTTCCATCCAATAACGTCTTGATGATTATTCGGTAACCGCAGGTTACAGACTCGATACACTTTTTCAGTTTTCATAGACGCTCAAACAAAAGTTACAAACTTCTGAGCAGTGGTTTGAATACCATTAACACCTCAGTTAAAGGTATTCAGTTCCAATGTTGACATGCAACGTCACCCGATTAGCTCGCAAACCAGTCAGTCAATGGACAGAAAGTGGAGCTAGCTACAAAACAAGTTAAAAGATAACAGAATCCAAGTGTGTTGTGCAGAAAACAGGCAGACGAGGTCCACCGTCTCTCATTGCCATTGGCTGGTTCTGCCAGATCTCTTTCGCTGTAAGGTAGTAACTGTACTGGTATGTGTGGTGTTAGGGGTCTTGGTTTATATGTGTCTTACCGCTGAGCTCTACTCTTTGCGAAGCCATTAGTGGCATTTTACAGCGCTTAGGTAATGGTTCCACACTAATCTTCCATCCCCAGAGAGGTTCCTCTTATCGCTGTCATTCCCCCCGGAGCTGCAGCATACCTGCAAGGCCTGAATAGCAACTCGCTCCTCTATCACTCCGACACTCGTTCTCAAGCCAATGAATAAAACCTACAACGCACACTTTGGTGTAATTCAGTGGTGTTTCACACTTGTTAGCTCAGAATGAGAAAGTTATATGCGAGTTTACAGCACGAGATGACGTTAAAATGACAAAACTAATGCACCCTTTTCCTGTGCCTACTTCAATAAACAAATTCTCAAATTTAACATTTTGTACATTATTCAGAGCTCGATTTTCATCTACATTGCACATTGCAGAGGGTCACGCGATGCTATGGCCTTAAGCGCCCCCCCCCGATCCAGAACAAACAGCATGACCACAGAAAAGGCTGGTAGAAACTGGATGATATTAGTGAAAGTGTTGCAAGCAAAAAAAAAAAAAAAAGATACATTTCCATTCCAGTCCCACCAGTTCTGTGATGCTTTACAGCTGAAGGCCGAGGAGGACACCGGACACAAGTGGCATCACGGGAAGCACTGCTGCTCATCAGTGTCTCTCTCTCTCTCTCTCTCTCTCTCTCTCTCTCTCTCTCTCTCTCTCTCTCTCTCTCTCTCTCTCTCTCTCTCAGCACGCTGTCTCTCTCTCTCTCAGCACTCTATGTCTCTCTGTCTGCTCTGTGTTTGGTCAACCAGGACCCTGGCAGGAGCGGGCCTCCTCTTCCTCGTCCTCTGCATTGCCCTCAGGAAATGCAGCACTCCTCATTCTGCAGGAAGCAGCAAGGGTGGGGTGAGCTGGCGCCAGTCCCACTGCTGCTCTCTCGCCCTCCCTCCCTCTTCCTCTTCCTCTCCCTCTCTCTCTTTCTCTATGGCTCGGTCTTTTTGTGTCTTTCTCCTTTTTCTTCTCTCTCTTCCTTCTTACTCTGCTTTCTTCACTCTCCTCTTTCTCTTTTCCTCCTTATGTTCACTCTTGCTCTCTCTTCTCACTCTCTTTACCTCCCTCTTTTCTCCCTCATTCTCCCCACCTCTCTCCTCCTTTGTTTTTCTCTCACTCTTCCCTATTTTTCCTGTGCTCTTACACCCTCTCCCTATCATTACCGCTGCAACTTTATCTTGCGCTCTCTCTCTATCTGTCTTTTTTTTTAAACAATTTATCTTTTCCCTTATTTTCTCTCTTAACTTTTTGGTCTCCTCCTCTCTCTCTCTCCCTTCTACCCCTTCCTCAACCCCTTCTCTCTATCTGAAGGACTTTACTGTAACAGCACACAGACCAACACAGAACAGACAGAACCTCACTGGTGTCTTTGCCTTAGCAAAGGCTTTCATGCCTGCTTTCATCACGTCTCCCTCTCTCTCTCTCTCGCTCTCTCTCTCTCTCACACACACACACACACGCTTGCAAATGCAATTGCATGCACACTTGCAATCAAACTTAGTGGTTGGGTTGTCAAAAGGATGAAGAGTGGAAGACCCCCATTCCAAAGCCAAATACCTGCTAACCGATGAAAGAAATTCCCATTAAGAGTTCATTTTTAAGCAACACATTTTGTCATTGTAAGTCCTGTGCTTACCAAGATAAAATTAACTTTGAATATCCAATTACGTGTCTTTCTAAAATGTCAAAACAAATAGGGTATCAAAGGTTTTCCAAATATCTGAGTGTCTTGACATAATCCTCAGGGGTGTTTCTAGGAGTCGATAAGGTCTGGGGCTAAAGCCCAGACCATAATTTTTGGGTGGTCCCTGCTGTTCTCCCTGCAACACTACTGCCTGAATTTCTTGTAATTTCACTGCATTGTATGACTATTGCAAACATTACATTTCATTTGAAATTGACTTTCAATAGTAATATTAAGAGATTAGCAATATTAGTAATGTCTTAATAGTAATATTAGGACAATTGTGCTGGACAAAATGGGCATCTGTAGGGCAGCTGAGAATTCTCAGACCTATGGCACCAGTGTTTCATTGCTACTTTACATTTTTGTTCTGTTTTTATATTTTGACTGCTGTCATGTTTGGCACTTTGTGAGGTACAAACAAAATAAACCGGCAGCCTGATGACAGCAGACTGAATTGCGCCACTTGTTTATTTGTGTAGCCATTTAGGGAATATCAGGTGTTTTCACCATCTCACTTTTCTCCAAACTGTGTTACCAACTCCCAAAGTATCCTATATCCTTTAACTCGTCCTCTATGCCTACATGACAAACTCATCTACTACCTTAAACATTGTTCCCATAACACGTTTTTTATATTCACAAAACAATCAGTCTTATAAACTGTGCTGTATATGAGAATGTCAGGGATATTTCCAAGATAAAGCATGCATATCTTTTGGATCACCTAGGGGAGCCTGGGTGCAGACACTGCCATCTAGTGGGGGGACAATACAGGCTATTTAAGATTGTTTAACACAATGCTGCAGGTTGATTGAAATTACAAAAAAAAAATTAATTTCTTTTTGTTTTTTTTACCAAGTGTTTTAGAAATAAAATGAATATGAGCACAATTGCTTTCATAGATTACTACTACTACTACTACTACTACTACTACTACTACTACTACTTTCGGCTGTTCCCGTTTTGAATAAATAGACAGTTTGAATAAAACACTGTAAGCTGGTAGTTCAGCGGTCTAAAAGCAGAATAAGTGTTGTCTCGTTAGCCTACACAATAACATGCCAAATCAGATTTGCATCATAAAAACCCACCCACCCACCCATCCATCCATCCATTATCCAAACCGCTTATCCTGCTCTCAGGGTCAGGGGATGCTGGAGCCTACCCCAGCAGTCATTGGGCGGCAGGCGGGGCGACACCCTGGACAGGCCGCCAGGCCATCACAGGGCCAACACACACACACACACACACACACACACACACACACACACACACACACACACACACACACACACACACACACACACACACACACACCCCTAAGGACAATTTTTTATTTTTATTTTTTAAAGCTCGGCCGATTCACCTGACCTGCATGGTGTCGCAGTGGTTAGCGCGGTCGCCTCACAGCAAGAAGGTCCTGGGTAGTCCAACCTTGGGGTCGTCCCGGGTCGTCCTCTTTGTGGAGTTTGCATGTTCTCCCCCGTGTCCGCATGGGTTCCCTCCGAGTGCTCCTGTTTCCTCCCACAGTCCAAAGACAAGCAGGTCAGGTGATCATAAAAACATCTGTGAAAATGTGTTTCCCCAGGGGGAGAAGTGTGAAAATCGATCTATAGGCAGTGAAACGGTGACAGTGATTTGAAAAATAACCAAACAAAAAAATTTTTTTCCAGAAAGAAATCTGGGGTGTCCGGGTAACGTGGCGGTCTATTCCGTTGCCTACCAACACAGGGATCTCCGGCTCGAATCCCCGCGTTACCTCCGGCTTGGTCGGGCATCCCTGTAGACACAGTTGGCTGTGTTTGCGGGTGGGAAGCCGGATTTGGGTATGTGTCCTGGTCACTGCACTAGCGCCTCCTCTAGTCGGTCGGGGTACCTGTTCAGGAGGGAGGGGGAACTGGGGGGAATAGCGTGATAGCTCCCATGTGCTAGCTGGTGAAACTCCTCACTGTCAGGTGAAAATAAGTGGCTAGCAACTCCACATGTATAGGAGGAGGCATGTGGTAGTCTGCGGCCCTCCCTGGATCGGCAGAGGGGGTGGAGCAATGACGGCTCGAAAGAGTGGGGTGATTGGCTGGGTGCAATTGGGGAAAAAAGGGGGGGGGGTCTAATAAACTTCAATTGTACACGTAACATGACATGTACCAGTAACGTTAGCTTAGGCCTGGATCAGACATAGGGCTTTTTAGCAGCATGGTATGGGAGGCCATTGGAATAATTTAGCTCCAATGGCCTTCCATACTTTTTTATCGTGCTTAGAGGTTAAAAAAAAAAAGGCCGCGTGTACAAGTCTTTTGCAACATGTATTTAGCCTCAATGACCTTCCATAAAAAATTACCGTGTGTTTGCAACGCGTATCTAGTCCCCATGGCCTTCCATACTGGGCTGCTAAAAAGCGCTGTCTGATCCGGGCCTAAGCTAACGTTACTGGTACATGTCATGGTACATGTAGATTTGAAGTTTTTTGCTCACTACTTTTGCGTTGTTGAGTGCCTCACGTTTTTCCACTCTATGACCCTTGCATTTTTGCAGGAGCGCCCTGAACACCTCGAGTTGGAAAAACTTCCAACTCAGAGCGGAAAAGCGCTGACGTTTGCATTTTTCCCGTTGTCCGATCATATGAATTGAGAGAGGGGCCTCCTGTGGTGGTGACAACAACAAGTGGAGACAACATGGACAGTTAGGTTAGGCTAAGGACAGTTGATTCGGTGGTTGCCTAGGAACAATAAATAAAAGATGCAGCACGGTGTGCCTCGCATTTTGCAACCTGCGAATAGCGCTTTTTCTGATCAAGGCCTTATCACCAAGCCCCGCCCACTCCGAGTCTCTCTCTACATCCACACACAGGCAGCAGCAAAGGTTGGGGGTGGTCGGGAATTAAATCATTTACATTTCGTGATGATTATAGATTATTTCCACTGTCAAAAAGATTCAGGGCTAGTCAAAAAACATTTCTGGCGACGGGGATCTCGTTTCGAATCCCCGTGTTACCTCCAGCTTGTTCGGGCATCCCTACAGACACAATTGGCTGTGTCTGCGGGTGGGGGGTCGGATGTGGGTATGTGTCCTGGTCGCTGCACTAGCACCCTCTCTGGTTGGTCAGGGCACCTGTTTGCGGGGGAGGGGGAACTGGGGGGAATAGCGTGAGCCTCCCACGTGCTACGTCCCCCTGGTGAAACTCCTCACTGTCAGGTGAAAAGAAGCGGCTGGTGACTCCACATATATCGGAGGCGACATGTGGTAGAAGCCCTCCCCAGACGGCAGATGGGGTGGAGCAGCAACCGGAAGAGTGGGGTGATTGGCTGGGTACAATTGGGGAGAAAAAATCCAAAACCCCCCCCCAAAACATTCCCGGCTAAAGCCGCGGAAGCCTGATGTTGATGTTGAACGCTTGATTACTTGAGATAAGGTCCTTCTTCCTCAGGTTACTGCACACTTTGGTATAGATGTGAGAGACCTTTGGATTTGACCCGTTTCATTCAGTGACTGATGTGTACAGTATGGGCACATGGCCCGGTCTTCCTCATGCTGACAGGAAAGACAGACACCAACATTTGATTGATCATGGTGGAAACAGATGGCTTGGTAATCTGCCATCCGTTTCACACGCTAAACTAAAGACATTCAGTCAGAGGTGCAGCAGGGATCTGTTTGGGGCCATCACCTGATCCTTACCCTCCCCGATCCTCTTTATCAGCCATTCTTCTGTCTAAGTACGTCAGGAGAATGTGTCCCTATCAAACACTGATCGCTGCCAGACGGCTTTACTGGTGAGCATATTTTTGCTATGGCTGCAGTCTCCCTCTCTTTCTTTCTTTCTTTCTTGCACTCGGTCTACTCTCACAGATAAACATACAGGAGTCAGACAAACACAAAGGCAAACACAAACACACAAACACACACACACACACACACACACACATATTGGACGGCTGATTTGCCTGAGTCAGGCCTCTGGCCCACTTAATATTCCTGATCGATTTCTGTGAAGACAGACACTCACCCTGTATCCTTTTTAGACAAAAATGCCTTCACATTCCTGTTGACGTCATCCAAAAAAGTTGATCAAGGGCCTTTTCAGTGCATCCCCAGCCAGCTGTGAGTGCATGGTTATCATGTACTCTGCATCAGTTCACAACGTCTTCTCTGGTATCAGATATTCTCACATCAATCATCAAGCGTTTCATTGTCTTTGCAGCTTCACTGCTGTGCAGCTCATCACTGCAGTGTGTTTGCATGCAAGTTAAACGTTTTATCTTAATCAGATTAAGGCAACAAAAAAAATGTTATTGCAACTGCCATGTAAAGTAAGTAAGTAAGTAAGTAAAGTTTATTCATATGGCACCTTTCACACAGTCACAATGCAAGAAAAGACATAATAACACAAATAAATAAAGGATGAAAAAGGTAAACAGAAGTTACATAAGCCAACCAATAACAAGAAATGCACAAATCAGACAGACTAAGCAAAAGCCTGAGTAAACGGGTGAGTTTTTAGCTGCTTTCTGAAACCGTCCACAGAGTCAACAGGCCGTAAAGCCACGGTGAGAACGTTCTGCTACAAGGTGCAGACAACAGAAATTTATCAGAGGACCTAAATAAACACCTTAATCGAATGATCGTAATCAAATTAAGGTCTAAATTGACACAAACGTAATGCAGTTAACAGAGCGAGATTTTTCACCATTCCATTTGCTTCTTATGAACCTTAATCAGAGAATCGGTTCTGTGCATACACCAAAAATCCTGCTACACATCCGACCCAGGAACGATAAAGGACAACATAAGGAGTGGCAGTAAACCAAGATTAAGAAAAGGAAACTGCACGTTCATGGCCCGAATGGAAACATCCACTAATCAACATTTTCTGCAAACTTGGTTGCCTTCTTTGGGATATTCTTCAGGATGCAATAGGTGCGAGGCTTGCTTTTCTTCATCTTTGGATACTGATCCCGTTAGCCAGCACCTCAACAACGCAGGTGTGCATTGTCTGCTCTTTTTAGAACAGCAGTAAACAGCCACATTTCTTCAGCGAGACTGACTCAACATTTGTGTTCAAAAAAATGAAGGCGCTTGAGATCATAAAGTTTTGGATGGGTGAAAAAACAGAAAAGGAAAAATTTTCCAATAAGTCTCTAACACATCGTTGGAAACTGGGTTGGAAAGCAACATAATTTCCATTCCATTATTCGACTATCCAACGAGTCTTGTAAACTTGGATTATGGAAGTGATCGCGTTACTGCAAACACACGTAGACACCTAAATTGCACAATCATCTTAATTTAATCATTCGTTTTAGTCAGACTGCATGTAAACACAGTCATCAAAGATCCTTCGCTTTAATGCATGTGCACAGTCCACCTCTAACAGCCCCACACAGTTTCCCTATGTCAACTATGTGCGAAATAGCTTCGACAGCAATATTGCAGCACCCATGCTTGAGGTATGCCCCCCCCCAACCCCCTCAAGCCTGGACCCGCCCACTCCCCTTATCCCCCCAATCCCCAAGGCCCTCTCTCTGGCCCACTTCCCCTTTGCATTACCTCCATCAAGGCCATGCTGCTGACACACTTGTTTAATAATTAAGGGCACATCCATAATTTCCTCATCCTTGTGGATGTCCACAAATGGTCTTTGTGAGGCTCAAGCCAGTTAAATGTACCTCTTTACCGCTGGTTGCTGAAAGCCCTACATCATCGTAGTGATGTAGCAAAGCAACTACATGCCAAGGATGGGGGCAAGGGGGGCGCTAAGATGTGCAGAGAGGAGCTCATTATGAACGAGCTATTCATCTTTCCATGTGTCAGTTTACTGTAACTGACATGCACAATCACAGGCAGCACACACATTGGCCTTTGTAGCATAGTGTACATCGTCACACGAACGGTGCACTGATAAAATGGGAGAAAAACACAACCGTATAGCCTTCCATCATCCTGAGCGTTCATCCATCAATCTCCATCTATCCATCTGTCCATTCACCCTGGTTGGGAGCCGTGTATCTGTGCTCTAAACAGGATTTGCCCTTGCGGTGTCTAGAATGTGAATCTCAGCTTACACACTTCTGCTGTCTGGCCTGCGGTGTCAGCGTGCTTGTCATGGAAGAAAATCCAAAACTTTAAACATCATCGCACCCGGAGAGTGCGTGACCTTTGTGCTTGGGTTACATCGCCGCATAGCAGTTATGGCAGTGGGCTGATATGAAACCACAAAAGAACGACACAGTATACACAGGGGCTATGCTGAGAGACATATAATTCGAGTCTGACAAGGTTTAGGGTACCCAATTCGAAGGACACATTGAGAGCGGCTTTCTGATAGAGTCCGAATTTTTCCAAAACCCTGCTAGGAATAATGCATTAACCCCCACCACCACCACACACACACACACACACACACACACACACACACACACACACACACACACACACACACACACACACACACACACACACACACACACACACCCAGAAGTCAGAATGCCAACTTGGAAGACTATAATTCAAGTCAAAGAAGGTTGAATCGGTTTATCTGGACACAACGTTTATTGACAGATATGTTTCATCACTCATCTAAGTGACCTCTTCAGTCTAAACTCTTAGCACCCCCCCCCCGAGGTGTCGCCATTTTACAATGCTGTGATTGCAAACATTCCCAAAGCCTCTATGAATAGTACACATGGCCACTGTAACTGGCCACACCCATATTTGCATATGAAACCGGTCGCTGGTCTCGATCATTAGGCCACTGTATTGTTTATAAGAGTCGGGGATACCTGCAGTCAGTTTAGACTGGAGAGGTCACTTAGACGAGTGATGAAACATATCTGTCAATAAACGTGTCCAGATGAACTGATTCAACTTTCTGTGATTTTCTGACGTGGATTACTGAGCATGCATCGAGACACTACAATTCAAGGTTTCTCAACGTGGACTTTTCTGAGTTAGTGTTGCTACCTGATGTCACAGCACAGGAAGAAATACACTTTGAACGCAAATATGTTCCATTTTATTACTGGTTTAAACTTCATAATTCACCTTGAATTTAGTGGTAATTCTAACAATGTTTGATATTTATTGATTTGGCAAAAGGTTAACTGCATGAATTTTGTGTGTGAAGTTTGATTGCTCAGTTCTCTAATCCATCTTATGTAGCTAATGTTAACCCTAGACTGGCCAAGCAATCAGCTTTTCCTTGCCAGTATCAACGGTGCAGCTAGGTATGTCCAAGCTGCTGCAACACATCATAATCAATGGGCCCCGTGTGTAACGTCCATCTGAATGCTTCCCTCTATCGTTCACTGATGTGAACAACAACAACAAATCAAACTAGACGAGGAAAGCAAAGTGAGACAGACAGGTTTGCAGAGACCCGGCACATTTGCCAGCATCTGCCATTTTGCAAGACCTTGAGTAGATATCGGTTTGCAGCAACCGCTGCATAGTCCTCTTGAGGACTGTGAGTGTAAGCCAAGTCTTGTGGCAGATGTGGCGCCGAACAAAAACACAGCGCCGGGCCGGCTCCTGTGTTTTTGAGTGCAGAAATTTTGGAGATTGTGGGAGCTTGTTAGTCACTTGCTCTGATTAAATCTCCACAACGCATCAAACTCTTAAGATGTTAACAGCAGTGACGTTATGCATCGGGAACAGCAAAACGTAACACGTATTGCCCCTTTAATTTGGAGGTCATAACTTCCAACCAGGAAACTGTAAATTCCCAAATAGACTATCAGTGTTTCTCAAACCCAGTCCTCAAGGACCCCCTATCCTGCATATTTTCTTTGCAACCCTGAATATGTACCTGTTTGTGGTTATTCAACCAATCAGCAATGAATGTCAGAGTTTGCACACCTTGCATAATTAAGTGCTGCGAGATGATTGGTCGAGTAAGTACAAGCAGGGCTACCTATGCAGGGTTACAATGAAAATCTGCAGGATAGGGGGTCCTTGAGGATTGGTTTGAGAAACACTGGACTAGATTGCAGAGTGAACCTGTAAATGTGGTTTAGAGCTCGGTACCACTGATTTAGATAACAGAGTACTCACCGGCGGGGAAGACAATAATCCCTTAAATGTTATAGATCCAGCCGGGGGGGGGGGCGAGGCCCCCTCCGCTCCTGTCTCCACCCCCACAGCTCCGTCTCATCGGACCCTCTCAGCGTGAAAGTCCTTCGTCTGATGTCTCTCTATTGATTCGGTATCTGCTCTCATACTCCTTGCAGGGAAAGCTCAGTATCGGGGCCCTTTCGTAAAGAGATACAGGTCACAATCTTTCTAAAAATACCTCCGGCCATTGCACGGGGGAGGTTCAGTGGTATGCATCAGTCCTACCTCTTCTTCTTTTTCTTTTTCTTCTTTTTTTTCTGAGGTTCAGGTAAAATGCTGGTGATTCAGACGGATGGCGTGACTCATGAGCAGAAGACATCACGACAAACAGCGGAGAGCGCGCTGGGTTTGCTCTTCTTTCTGGACAGAGAGAGTTATCACATCTATTATTCGAATCTGGGTTTTCTCAAAAGTAAATCATCAGGGTGACATAATTTCAACGATCGCCATTTCGGTTTCACCCGTTGTGAGACGTTTCTTGTGTGGAGAGCCTGCCATCTGATTCGATGATGGTGTAACCCGTTACTTTCTTGCCCGGTGCGGGATTCGATACGGGGTGTACTGCACCACAAGGCGACGTCACTAACCGCTCGGCTAAAGGGTCAGACCCGTTACCGAGGGGGCTAACGTGTGTTATTAGTAGTTTACAGTCGTCACCCTCTCCCGGAAGCGCGCCCTCGCGCTTTGTTCTTCCCGCGCTCCGAAGAGGCTTCTGAGGATCTGCACACTTCCGGATCCCACCGCTGCCACCAATGTAACCGGTTATTTTCTTGCCCGGTGCGGGATTCGATACGAGGTGTACTGCACCACAAGGCGACGTCGCTAACCGCTCGGCTAAAGGGTCAGAAGCTAACGGGTCTTATTAGTAGTTTACATTATTTATCACGAATCAGGAACACGAAACGAAATGCCGTTTCCCCCAGCCCACAGCAGAGCGACGCAAAGACAAAAACACATCCAAAAAAAAAACTATAAGAACACACAAATCCAAACTAACACATATCCATCCATCCATTATCCGAACCGCTTATCCTGCTCCCGGGGTCGCTATGCTCCAAACTAAACAGGGGAACGAACGCCAGCCAGGATGACTTCCGGAGCCGCCGGTCTGCATGGGCTAGCAGTTAGCTTAGCCCGCCCCGCTTCCGCGTCCTGTCAGACCGCCCTCGGCGTTTCCTCCTCGGGCGCAGCTCCAGGCAGGGGCCGTGGTCCCCGGGCCCACCGGACGCAGCAGCCCAAGCTCTCCCAGCGCCATCAACCGAAGACAAAACTTCAACGCAGACCTGGACAGAGACACTGCGTGTACGGTACTGGGTCAGGCCGCCGCAAATGTGAATTCGCGCCGCCATCTTCCCTACACCGGAAGCGGAAGATTATATTAGTGACGTAATGAAATTATAATTAGACGCCAATAATTCTCTCTCTCTCCACACACGTATGAGAGAGGTACTTGCCTAAATGACCTGTTCTACTTCATTCTTCCTGAACACCAGATGCAAATCTAAATATGACAAATATTCCATAAACTTCCATGAGCAGTTTTGATCCCCTCTGTGCAAGTACCCATCATTGTGCATTCTACCCTTTTGACCTTTCCACAGATAATCGTCAAATACAGGAAGAGCGTACGAGTGTGTTGTAAACAGCAGGTAGATCTTTACTCAGTGGTGCTGTAACCGCAAGGCTGGAAGTTATTTTCTAGGTAACCGCAGCCACATGTTATCTTCCTGCTGATGTCAGGTCAGTGTTTCTGCCTGTGCTCTGTCAGCAGCTACCACCAGTCTTACAGCTGCATCCCTCCGAGATGCCATTAGCGGACTAGAACTTGCCCTGCTATGCTTCGTTTTTCTTTTCTTTCTTTCTCCCCACCCCCTAGTGCCACAAGCTTGGTGTTTTTGCCACAATCATCGGCCTGTATTCATTCCCCTTGCACGATTCTGAACCAATAATGTCCATATTCGCTGTTGGAAAGTAACGCGGATTACTATGGAGTGCTTTTGCTCCTTTGTGTTTTGCTAGACTTGTGTTTTGTTGTTTGCTGATTTTAGTTGCGTTGCACTGAGGGCCCACATGCCTTTAGCATGAATTCGGCTCCCTTTTTCTTGCTGTTGTCTGTGCTGGTATGCAGCCAGCTGTACAGCTTCAGGCTAGGCTATGAAGACTGTCTCCTTAAAGCCTCAGCGGCATGCATCTCCCCAGGGTGTGCAAACAATACAGCAAACTTCCTCTTCAGCCTAAAATGTTCACTCAGGAGACTGGAGACTCCTTCCACATGGTGAACATGATCTAATGCAGAAATGACAGTTGTGGACCTGTCCAACTCAGAATCGTCAGCATATCCTCTGGTTCTCCTTGTTTGGGACCAACAACATACTGCTGTAGAATAGGACCTGTGGGCTCATTCCCGGTCAGACAAAATCATTTGCACTTTCCACAAAACCAAGTTTCGAGTTCAAGTGTCAGGTTCATTTGTCATATATGAAAAGCAGGTTAATGCTTACCCTCATAATGAAATGCTTGTGAAATGAAATGAAGTGTATTATTGCACCATGCTCTAGCATGGTGCGCATATGTTGATATAGTTTGTTCTTATTTCTATTTCTTAGTTTATCTTTTATTTCTATTTGTTTCAATTCTCTTGTTATCTTGTATCTTATTAGTTTTTACCTTTTTCTTTACTACAGCGTGAGTGTCTATAATAGGACCTAATTTCCTCGAGGGGATGAATAAAGTATTCTGATTCTGATTCTGATGATTGATTGTTTTGCTGGCTCAACACACAAGTGGGAAAAGTAAAAGTACAAGAACAGCATACATGGGAGAAAGAAAAAATCTGTGCAGACTTTGGATGTACTCTATTGGGCAGTGTGCGGCAGTAGAGAATGTCTGTGCGGTGTAATTGTAACTACAGATTGTAATTGCAAACAGTGAATTGGTGCAAATGGCAGATTGTGCAGCCAGTAACAGTAACCCCAATTATTGTAACGGTAAGAAGTGCGAATAGCAGATGGCACAGGTGGATGACAGCAACCATTATGAAACAGGCTTTGTAAGCAGGGAAACTTGTGTAAAGAGCAGTAAACTTATCCAAGTAGCAATTGAGTGACCGGTTCAACAGTCTTATGACTTGGAGCTAGAAGCTCTCTCGAAACCTGTTGATCCAACCCCTCCAAACCCACTATAGTTGGTGTTGCTATAGGAAAGACAGCCACAATACTGGAGTACTGAGTAATGGACTTGGACCCTATGTATGCTAACCCATATGTATGCTAACTGCGGAAGGGGTTAGCATACACACTCATACACACCCCCACACGTAACACTTGAACAAAGTTCTCATAGCTGAAATGTTTTGACAAATTGAATGTTCATTCCTGAATATAACTTATAAAAGTTATCAGCATTAACGTACCTCGTTACTGCTCGTCAAATCCCGTCGGTCGAGCAGCAAAAAAAAATCCTCCCAGCGGTTAATTCTGCTCACAGGCGCTCTGTTGACACGTAACCATAGCAACAACCCGCATCCGCCGCGCCGTAACGACGAAGATGGCGGGCGGCTCGGCGTCATCCCGGGGGTGGATAACACGAGTAGAAAGGATGGCGCAGTAACCGGACTGCTGGTGGGGTTTCCTGCGCCAGATTGCGGACACTGCAAAAAAAACGCTGCCCATCCTAAATAAATTAAAAAAAATTTATATATATTTTATGAATGAATAAATAAACAAGCGCTAACGACCCACCAGTGGGCGGAGACACGTGCAGTATCTGACGTCAGATTAGCCTGTTTCAAGAAATTGTTGACTCAAAATGCCGCTTTCTCGGTAATTTGGTCTTTTTGGCAATGTTGGTGGAAAAACTTGCGAGTGAATTCTTGGGCGAGTCAAATAGTCTCACTCTAATAAGAGAAGTCCCCCTTTGTTTCACCCAAAATGAAATTATGAAGGGCGAAATATTATATTTAAAATAAATGCTCGTAGTGACAGCAGTTAAAGGTGCAATCCTTAAATTAATCGTTTTCGTCTAATTTACTGACACCTGTGGTGATGCTGGTAACTGCATGGCAGTTCCATCCATCCATCCATCCAATATCTGGAAGGATGGATGGATGGATGCATGGATGAATGGATGCATGGCGGTTCCAACCATCCATCCATCCATCCATCCATCCATCCATCCATCTGTCCGTCCAAATAATGGATGGATGGAAGGATGGAGGGAGGGAGGGAGGGAGGGATGGATGGATGGCTGGATGCATGGCGGTTCCATCCATGCATCCATCCATCCATCCATCCATCTATTATTTGGACGGACAGATGGATGGATGGATGGATGGATGGATGGATGGATGGATGGATGGTTGGAACCGCCATGCATCCATTCATCCATCCATCCATCCATCCATCCATCCATCCTTCCAGATATTGGATGGATGGATGGATGGTTGGAACCGCCATGCATCCATCCATCCATGCATCCATCTATCCATCCAACCATCCTTCCAGATATTGGATGGATGGATGGATGGATGGATGCATGGATGGATGGATGCATGGCGGTTCGCCTAATCTAAACCCCAGAACCGGTTCAAAATGTGATAAATGCTGCTGTGTGAGCGTGTCACCACCACCACACAACAGGACATGGCTGGGTTTTGGGTACTGATGTTGTCGTGTACCAACTCGGTCATCTGATGTCTGTTTCTAGACCGCTATGCTAAAGCTGTAAAACGTTTGCTGCTGAATAATTTTTCTCTGGCTTGTTCTTACCTGACAATAACCACTAAACGCTCTCATGATCCGGATGTCCTGAGTTAGCCAGCTATTGTATTGTATGACTATGATTATTATCATCATTGCATATTATTGAATATGTTAACGTTCTAAGTATTCCAGTGGGTGCCTATCAAAAGGGGCATTTGGCCACCTGTGAAATCTCCAGCATTGCAGCTTGCAGGTGGATATCATGCAGAGGGAGGGCTGCTGTACCTACTGAGGCTACACCGTCTGTCAGAGGCTGACAAATGGAGAGAGCGTTCCCATCTTTCCATGCAGGCAGCCGGGCGAAGGCCAGGTAATCACACCCAGTACCACGGACCATCATAAAGCTAGTGTCAAGTGAAGGCTAGCTATTTTCAAAATGTAGGTCTTTCACTAAAAGCGAGACAAGACACCAGGATGCTCATCAACACACATACGGCCTAGGAAATAGACAACCACTTCAAGGTATGAAGGGTCACAAAACTCATCCACGGACAAAATAAAAATCACATGGACACTCCACTCAGGTAAGAGAAATGAAACCCAAAACAGAAATGCAATTGCATCTGTGTGTGTTTTAAAGGGGAGGAGGAGGGGAGGGGGTGTAGAAAACGTGGCTGAGAGATGAGACTGCAGAGCTGCCTGTACAGAACTGTGAAGGACAGGCTGCAGCCAGACACTGCAGCCTGTCTGCCCTTTCCCACAGAATCTCCTGCAGTCCTTCAGGAAAACAAGATTTCAGCAGTATAACGGACTACCTCCAAACTCCCTGACAGCATCAGAGCCTGCAGAGAGAACTGAATCGGGGGGCGGGGTGGGGCAATGAAGGGCCAGAGGTGTTATTTTATTTTCTATTTTTTGGGGGAGGAGGAGGAGGGGGGGCACTCAATTTGTTCTTATTTTTCGAAGTATGTCCTTTACAGCTGCAGATTACATAGTTGTGCAATCAAGAGGCCGTGAAGACGTCATTTGGTCAATTAAAGTAAATGACATGTTGGATAAATGGCAGGATGAGAAACCTGTCTGACGTCGTGGAATCCATCCCTGCAGTTTCTCTCATGGCGGAACTGTGGTTACGGTATTTGCCGACGCCTCTACGCAGGAGGAACGAAACATCTGGAATGGAGCTGAAGGTCGATAACTGTAAAAAGTCTCTTGTAAGAAATGTACGGATGCTGATGGAGGACCAGTCAGGGAGTGCTTATTGTCATGTCACATGACCACTGAGACAGATTCAGAGTCCTTTTTTAAAATTTTTGATACTTTTGACAGTGGCTAGCAGCAGGGGTGGCAAGATGTCCGTGGAGAGCGGCCCTCGGGCACCCTTTACATCCACCCTTCAGTCAATCTGTATTTCCAAACCCTTTCCGTGGCTGATTTTACTCCATCGATATCTCTAATAGGTGGGTTAATCAGAAAGCTGATGCGATGACCCTGTTCTAGTAGAACCTCTACTAGCACTCTTTACTCACCCCAGTTTCGGTTGTGTCCTTGCATCATTCACCAGCTCTCGGCCTGGCGCACCAAGCAGGTTAAGATAACCGCTTTAAACCGGGTTTTTTTCCCAGTTACCGAAAGACCCTGGGCTCTATACTGTTACATACATCACTACCCCCGCAAAGGTAAGGCATGTGGCGTCCGGGTGGCGTTGCCTACCAGCACGGGGATCGCTAGTTCGAATCCCAGTGTTACCTCCGGCTTGGTCGGGCGTCCCTACAGACACAATTGGGCGTGTCTGCAGGTGGGAAGCTGGATGTGGGTATGTGTCCCGGTGAAAAGAAGCAGCTGGTGACTCCACATGTATGGGAGGAGGCATGTGGTAGTCTGCGGCCCTCCCCGGATCGGCAGAGGGGGTGGAGCAGCGACCGGGACGGTTGGGAAGAGTGGGGTAAATGGCCAAGTACAACTGGGGGGAAAAGGGGGGGAAAATCCACACACAAAAAGAAAGTAATGCATCACTATAATCACCAATACTGTGTCCTCCTCCAGCGTTCACCTCCTCTCTGTCTTTACCCCACCACCCCCACCACCACCACCTTTTCCTTTTCCCACAGAGAGGCCATATGGTAATGAGCATGAATATGCAGCTTCAGCAAAGCGGCCAAATCAATCAACGGATCATTGGTTTGAGGCAACGCTGCCACTCACACAAGCGCTTCACAGTTCGGCTCCGACGACTCGGAGCCGAACTCTCGGCCGGATTTTCCTACAAAAAAAATCCCGAACCAAAAAACAAAAAACAAAAAAACAAAGCAAATATTTACGCAAAGTTTTATATTGCCTTACCAGCTGACGCATTTTTGAGGCGTCGGCGTCTCTCAACGGTTGCGCTTTCAGTTTTTCAATCCCGTTTCAACGTCGCCTTCGGGACAAGGCTCGTTACTGAACATACGTGTGATTACGATGCTCAATCCTGAACACGCAACTTCTCAAGCGTCTCAACATATTGTGTGTGTGTGTGTGTGTGTGTGTGTGTGTGTTGGTCTGGGGACGCGCTCAGCATAGGAGCCTTTCCCCTCCGTGGTGCTGCTGACTCATTGTCACTGCCCCACAATGTGCTGCCTGTCTGCATTATTCACACACACTCGTCCTCCTCCTCTGCGAGTGCCTCCTCAGCACCTCGACCTGCTGCTCAGAGGCGGTGTTTAAACAGCGGCCATAGGGGACCTCGTGTGTTGGTGTGTGTATTATACCCAGATGGCCATTTAGGGGTACGGACAACATTGAAATATAAGTTATCGTCGCAGTGGTGCATCTATATCTATATCTGTATAGATATATATATAGATATAGATATATACAGAGGCCCCCTCCTGTTAAGGGCCGCTAACAGGAGCAGCCGAAAGTAGTAGTAGTTCTAGGGGAACATGGGGGCACAGGGGTTAGCGCAGTCGCCTCACAGCAAGAAGGTCCTGGGTTCGAGCCCCGGGGTAGTCCAACCTTGGGGGTCGTCCTGGGTCGTCCTCTGTGTGGAGCTTGCATGTTCTCTCCATGTCTGCGTGGGGCTCCACAGTCCAGAGACATGTAGGTCAGGGGAATCGGCTGTACTAAATTGTCCCTAGGTGTGAATGTGCGTGTGCGTGTGTGTGTGTCCACCCAAGTTTCTCACCATCCTTGGACAGTTTCACTCAGGATTGATGGCCCGAGCGGTAGTGGGGAACCACAGCTCTGAGCCCCTTTGGTGTGCAGACTGGAGTCAGACAGGGCTGTGTGCTAGCTAGCCCCAGTCCTGTTCAATATCTTCTTAGTCTCTGTTACAACACTGTTACGAAGGAGGTTGGAGAAGCAGGCTGGAGTTACCACTGACTTCCGCCTCGATGGTAACCTATTAAACATCAGGAGGTTTCAGGCAACCACCATGTTGACCTCTGAGAACATCACTGAGCTACAGTATGCCGACGATTGTGCCCTGGTAGCCCCACAAAACACTCTGTCGGCAGTTGTAACGGCATACAGGAGAATGGGACTGATCATCAACACCCAAAAGACAGAGGTAATCTGTCAGTTGACTGCCGGCCTCCCAAGCCACCCAACGACCTTCACAGCAGAAGGGCAACAACTGGCTGGCCACTGTTCCTGCCTTCAAATATCTGGGAAGCATGCTATCTAACACCCGCACAATGGACGATGAGATCCAGCACCGCCTCAAACCAGCCTCAACATCTTTTGGTCGTCTAAGGCGAAGGGTTTTCCAGAACAGCAACCTCAATCTCCACACCAAAGTGCTTGTTTACAGAGCAGTGTGCCTCTCCACACTACTCTATGGATGTGAGGCATGGACCATCTCAGAAGCCTGGAGGCCTTCCATGTGAGGTGTCTCCAGAGGATCCTCAGCATTACTTGGGAGGACAGAGTGCCACACACAGAGGTGTTGGAGCGGGCAGGCAGCCGCAGCGTGGAGTCTACCCTAAACCACCATCAACTCAGGTGGCCGCGTAAAGTCCTCTACGGCCAACCACGCCTTGGTCAACGCGCTGCTGGTGGTGCAGAAGAAGCGGTTCAAAGACCAAATGAAGACCACACTGAAAAGATGCCAGATCAACCCCTCTTCTTTGGAGGAACTTGCCTCCTGCCGCACCATCTGGCGCTCTCACGTCTCACAGGGGGTGAAGTGTATGGAAAACCAGCGCACACAACACCGTGTAGCAAAGCGTGCGAAGAGGCATGCTCGCAAAGCTACCCCACCCCCACCCCCAGCACCACTTTTACATGCCCGGTCTGCAACTGCAACTGTGCATCCAGGATCGGACTATTCAGCCACCAAAGGCCTCACAAATAGCAGAAGATGGTCATCATCGGACACGATGGACAAGCAAGTGTGTGTGTGTGTGTGTGTGTGTGTGTCGGCCCTGTGATGGCCTGGCGACCTGTCCAGGGTGTCTCCCCGTCTGCCACCCAATGACTGCTGGGACAGGCTCCAGCATCCCTGCGACCCTGAGAGCGGGATAAGCGGCTTGAACAATGGATGGAGATATATATATATATATATACAGTGCTGCTTGAAAGTATGTGAACCCCTTGAGCAGTTTAGATTTTTCTGTTGTTTTACCATGATTTTCTTATTTTATCATCACCAGTTTTTATGTATGAAATGTCAGATATATGTTTATCAATTGCATCTACTTGTTTAGTGGGACTTGTTTAAGTAGCCCAAAAACTACATGAAACATGGAATTAGGGTATGTGCAAAAGTAAGTGAACCCCCAGCTGCATTGGTTAAGTCAAGCAGGCAACAGACTTAGGTGAAACACATTTGGGTGCTTAATTAATCATTTAAGCAGACCAATGAAATGAGACATCCTTGGGAAAGGGTTTCGGCCTGCACTAATTAAAAGAGAGAGGAAACCAACCAAACCACTGTGGTCCCATACAGATCAACAATGCCGAGAGCAAAGGAGATATCCGAGGACATGAAGAAGAGGGTAGTGACAGCCCATCAGTCTGGGGAGGGATATAAGACCATCTCCAAAAGATTCCAGCTCCATCCATCCACTGTAAGACAAATAATTTACAAATGGAGGGCCTTCAACATGACAGCAACTCTGCCTAGAAGTGGACGCCCATCAAAACTATCACCCAGAAGCACCAGAAAAATAATAAATCAGGTAAAGGCCAACCCACACATCACCTCTAGAGAGTTGCAGACCTCTCTGATAGCATCTGGGACAAATGTGCATGCGTCTACAATCAGACGGAAATTGAATAGCCATGACATTCATGGGAGGGTTGCTGGAAGGAAGCCTCTGCTCTCAAAAAAGAACAAAGCTGCCCATTTCAACTTTGCCAGAGAGCACTTGGACAAACCAGAGGCCTTCTGGAAGTCCATTCTCTGGACAGACGAGTCCAAAATAGAATTATTTGGTCACAATCAAAACCAACATGTTTGGAGAAAAGCCAACACTGCATATGAAGAAAAGAACCTCCTCCCAACAGTGAAGCATGGTGGTGGAAATGTGAAGGTCTGGGGCTGCTTTTCTGCTTCTGGACCTGGACGACTCCATATTATCCAAGGAACCATGAATTCTCCGGCATATCAACAAATTCTTGACCAGAATCTCCTGCCATCAGTCAGGGAGTTGAAGCTGGGACGAAAATGGATTATGCAACAAGACAATGACCCAAAGCATTCCAGCAAAACTACAAAGGAATGGCTTCAGAGAAAGAGGATTCGTACTCTGGATTGGCCCAGTCAAAGTCCGGACCTTAATCCAATTGGAATGTTGTGGCGAGACCTGAAGAAGTTGGTACATACCAGATGTCCCTCCAACCTCTCTCAACTGGCTGAGTTCTGCAAGGAGGAGTGGGCAAAAAGCCCCATAAGCAGATGTGAGAGACTGGTTAGTGGTTACAGAAGACGTTTGGTTGAAGTGATGGCTGCAAAAGGAGGAGCCACAAGCTACTAATACAAGGGTTCACATACTTTAGCACATGTTAAATTTTTCGTTTTTGTGAAATAAACCACCTTTGTTGAATTAAATAATGAAAATATATCGCTTTTTGTGTGTGTGTCCATTATTTGGAAGGCGTGCTTTCCAAATTGGGATTTGGATGTATGTGTAATAAGCTTATTTTAATGTTTTTTACAAAAACAGTGACCCTGTCTGGAGGGTTCACAAACTTTCAAGCAGCACTGTATATATATATATATATATATGAACCGCTGACAGGTAAGTGAATAACATTGATTATCTCGTTACAATCAAGGGTTGGGATACTATATTAGGCAGCAAGTGACCAGTCAGTTCTTGGAGCTGATGTGTTGGAAGCAGGAAAAATGGGCAAGCGTAAGGTTCTGAGTGGCTTTGTCAACAGGACCAAATAGTGATGGCTAGATGACTGGGTCAGAACATCTCCAAAACAGGAAGTCTTGCAGGGTGTTCCCCGGTATGCAGTGGTCAATACCTACCAAAAGCAGTCCAAGGAACGACAGCCGGTGAACCGGCGATAGGGGTCATGGGTGACCAAGGCTCATTGATGTGCATGGAGGGTGAAGGCTAGCCCGTCTGGTCCGAATCCACAGAACTACTGCAGCTCAAATTGCTGAAAAAGTGAATGCTGGCTATGATAGACAGGTGTCAGAACACACCGTGCATCACAACTTGCTGCGTATGAGGCTGTGTAGCTGCAGACTGGTCAGAGTGTCCACGATGACCCCTGTCCACCACCCAAAGCATCTACAATGGTCATGTGAGCATCAGAACTGGACCGTGGCGCAATGGAAGAAGGTGTCCTGGTCTGATGAATCACGCTTTCTTCTACACCATGTGGACAGCCGGGTGCGTGTGCATCGTTTGCCTGGGGAAGAGGCGGCACCAGGATGCACTATGGGAAGAAGGCAAGCCGGCAGAGGCAGTGTGATGCTCTTGGATCCTTGGATCCTGGCATTCGTGTGGATGTTACTTTGACACATACCACCTACCTACACATTGTTGCAGACCAGGTACACCCCTTTACGGTAATGGCGTTCCCCGATGGCAGTGGCCTCAGGTGGTTTTAATGTTTTAGCTCATCGGTGTATGTATTTACACTCAAAACAGGACGAGGACACTGTAGACACACAAAACAGTGTCTAAATGGCACAGGTCTACTTGAGGTGGTACAAGTCGCCTGATTCGCCCCGTTCAAAAACCAATCAATATTTATGAGGGAGTCATTCAGATTGGACGAACGAAAATCAAGGCTAGAGTAGTGCTGCAACCACCTATCGACTCCACTCCTGTCTTGTGTGTATAGTCATAGAGGACGCCGGCTCTGGTTGCAGGTGTACACGCTCCTGCAATGACCTGGAACAAAGTGCAGAGCTGCAAGCATCAGTACACGCATGCCCCCATATTTCTATAGATAAGGACCCCTCATTGACTACTTTCATTTGCTAACCCTAACCCTAAAATAGATCATTAGTGAGGCTGGGCATACATTGCCATCATTTGTGTGGTTAAAAAATTGAAGTTAGTCCTCTCCAGCATAGCTGAACCAAAGAAAGCACACACCAGCTCAGTCACATGCCATAGCTAGATAGATATGTGTGTATAATGATAGATGTATAAAATCATATGGGATTAAAATATGCTACATGGTCGTGGTGCCATCGCTCTTAGCCACAAGTAAAATCGAGGAAACAGCGGTTCAAGGTCAAAAATGTCTTGGGACTCAAGCTGCAGAGCTAATCCTTTTGAAAAACTGCAGCTGGCAGGTGTTATTCTCTGTAACCTTGTGTTGAAGACGTGTTAGCCGGGGAGCTGCAGTGACGGCAGCTATCTGCCCCCTAGTGGAGAAACTCCAGATGACAAACTGCACTGAGATTAAAAAAAAGGTGACCTTTAGCAGCCCTGTCAAATGTCAAATATTCTGAAACTGAGGTTTGTGTAATTTCACATGTACTCAACACTACAAATACTCATTACAGCTCCGAATGGATACGTCAGAGAAAAAAGAGAAACGGAGACGATACCAGCGATGAGCTTTCAGTTTTATTTAAGGTTTTTTCCAGACCTGCAGAGAACAGTTCATTTTCCTTTTTAAGCGCCTCAATTTTGTTTTCCTCAAGATCATGTTATAACCCATTGTTTTACTTTGTGTCGTTTTCTCCTGGATGAGTTCATTCATCTTGTGAATACTGTTTAATAGGAAGAGGAGGTCAGCTGGGGTAGAGAGAAAGAGAAAGAGAGAGACAGCAAGAGAGAACACGGATCAGGGTTAAGACTTCATAAAGAAAAGGCTGCGGTAGGACAGGCCAGTCTCACGGCCCAGAGGCTGAGAGCACCTTGCTACGACAGTACTTTGTATTGTGCGGCAGCACCTTCTGAGACACACACTCACTGTTTCCACAATTACAAATGTTATCTCAATGTTTTTCTCCATTAGGTGCTTATTTTTTTCCCCTAGCGATCATAATGCTTTATCTATTTTCCAATCACTCCAGCTCCTTTCTCTCATGTTGGATTTAAGGCCTCGTTTAAACCTTTCTGGGTTAAACAAGGGGGAGGGACCTGCTAACCCTATTGGCTCCAGTATATCTGTCACGTCCTCATCAGTCAAGTCATTTCCCCATCTACTGGTGACGATCCCAGTTAGGGCTAGCTACTGTAGGTGCCACACAGTGGCACTGTAAGTATCAGTCCCAACCCTAGTGATCGGGACGTGTGCCGCTATCTCCCAAAGCCCTGGCTTCCCTCCGTTAGGCAGTGCTCCATCCTCTGATACAGAGGTTCAGCAAAATCTCCCCTCCAATAGGACGCCCCCGCCCCCCCCATGGGGAGCCCTCCACTGGAGGGAAACGTGGGCCAAGTGGCCCTTCAGTCGAGCCACTTGTGTCCCTGCCTAACAGGGAGCCCATGCATAGCCTGTGCCCCCAACTCCCCCTCACTCATCCATATACGCCAACTAACTGATCCTGAACATAATTTTTAAAAAGCTATGGGCTAACTTTTGTTTCTTCTCTCCCTCTCTTTTTCTCTGACTTCACCCTTCTCTTAACCACCAGGGATTGGTGCTGTGAGCGTTTAACCGTTTCAGTCTCCAGTCTCAGTGGGGAGGATGAGGGTCTTTGGGGCAAAGCTTTTAGACCAGATTCACAGCTTGCTTCATTCCTCAAAAGTAATCGCGACTTCAACTTTCAAACATATGTGTTGTTCATGCTTAATCATTAGTTTCCTAAAAAAGACCTCTCTTTCAGCCTGTTTCATCTCTTTAATAGAGTTAACGCTTTGTGACGGCCCTGGGCACACTGTTTGCTATACTGCACTGTTGCTCTTCACGACAGCTGGCTACATAATCCCAAAACATTTCAGCGTCAGGCCCACATCTAGGCAGGGGGTCTAAGGAGTGGTGGTGGTAGCAGACAAAGGATACCGATCACTCAAGTGCGACAAAGGAAAACAAACAGGCCTTCCGAGTTGACAAAAATGAGAGATAGAGAGAAAGAAAGGGGGAGAGAGAGAGAGAGAGAGAGAGAGAGAGAGAGAGAGAGAGAGGAAAGAACAAAGCATGTTTGTTATTTTGTTAATAATTTTTATAATCTGCAGATTGGTCGTGTATCGCAACAGGGGATGGGAGGGGATGTCGATGTAAGGTGAGTGGGGTAATGAGGTGGCGGCGGAGGTGTTGGAGAATGGCCAGGTGCCTGCTCGTAGTCTGTGTTCAGTGGCGGTCCACAGAGGCACTCTGTAGCAGCTCTGTGGCGGGCTGGCCCGGGGGTCTGAAGGCTGTCTGGAAGCCCGGGGGAGGTGAGTGGAACTGACTGGCGGGGTTAGCAGTGGGAGGGGGCAGGTACGGAGCCCAGCCAGCGGCAGCTCTGTGGTGGAGGGGCAGGTGGCCGTCAAGGAGGCCGCTGTGTAGGGGCTGGGGGGTGGGCACCGCTGAGCTGGCCGGGCCGTCCATCTCTGTGAGCGCCTGCAGGGACTTGAGCCAGTGTGGTGGGTTGTCGTCCTGGAGACAGTCTAAACTGCTTCCTGCCGTAGCAGGGATACCTGCAGGAGGATTGGATGGAGTGAAGACACATCAGGAATGGAAACCTGGGTGACTGATGGTAACAAAGTTGAAGTAAAACATGTGATCCACTCGTGACTTGTCTGTATTTACTGCCCTATGATGTTGCCAGTGTTTTATGTTGATGCTTATGTAAGAAGTTTTTATGAAAGACAGTTTATTTATTGACCGAGAATGTATTGGTTTCTGAATCCTGTGGGGTTCATAAGGTGGGTGTAGCGATGCACACCTGTGTGTTTTCTACATTTGAGCACTATGCAGTGTCTAAGTGTGTTGTCTTTCTATCTGGTGTGGTGTGTGTCACACCTAATGACTGTGGATAAGAATTACCATCCGGAAGAAACTAACCAACTAACTCACTGCAAGTTTAATCAGTTGATCTGGACACGTTTATTGAGAGAAACGTTTCATCACTCATCTAAATGACCTCTTCAGTCTCAACTGACTGCAGGTATCCCTACCCTTATAAACAATACAGTGGCATAATGACTGAAACTATTGGTTTCACATGCAAATTGCTGTGAGCAAACTGCCGTAACAAACTAATTAACATCTTGACAATGCCACTGATTTGATGAGTGCTGCTAAATACATGTTACATTTATTCATGCATACATACACACACTGTTCTGATGCAACGCACAATTATATTTTTTGTTAACTAAATAAAGTTTTAATGGACTGACTGTTTCAGAAGGGCACAGACAAACTTCACATGGCGAGTGTCAGCGGCCCACCTGTGATGATGGCAGGGTCCATCCAGCTGGCCGTACCGTCCCAGCTGAGGCTGTGCGAGATTCCTGCCGGCCCGGCTGGCCCACCAATGTGGTTAACACTGCTGGAGGATGAGGAGGAAGAGGAGGAGGAGGAATTCGGAAGGCCCCCGAAGTTGATGTTGATGTTGGGCAGAAGAGCTCTGAGGCCATCCTGCCACTCTTTCACATTTAAACCTTCTATAGAGCTGCTGTTTTCTGCAAAAACAAGAGAAGGAACAAGAAAAGAGGATGACAGGTATAGATCAGTTTCTTAGTTGATTTGGCCGCCAGCTTGTGGCCAGGCAGAGAACTGCACCATTTGATTTCCCCACTGCAAGGTCAATTAAAGTGACCAAAAACAACACCAGGGGCTTCTTCTGGCATGACACACATTTTGACACTTAAAACCCTGTTCATTTGATTAGTGCTTTAGCATGTATTAATTCAACAGAATACAGGACGTTGACACGAGCGACATGGGATGCCAGTACCTGATATGGGGATCCCTCCCAGTCCTGTGTTGTGCTGAGGGGGCAGGTTCAGGTCTAGGAAATTACTGTGTGAGGCAGCGCCAGCCGAGTGGTTCAAGTGTGTGACATTATTGCGTGTGGGGAGGCCCATCCAGGGATGCCTGGCTGCCGGCTGCTGACTGGCCTGGCTGTTCTGACTGCCGGGGAAGCTGAAGGAGCTGTAGACGGCTCTGTGGTGGAGCTGGGAGAGGCGTGGCGGGCCACCAGGGAAGTTGTGAGGGTTGTTGGGGTTCGAGGGGGGCAGGCTGGCGCTGTGGTGGTGCCCATGGGAGAGTGGCCCTGGGGACCGCGGGCTCTGATCCTGGACAGAGAGCTCCTTCTCGATTAGGTCAGCCAGGGCCTTGCGAGTGACATCGAAGGGGTCAAAGCCCAGGTCGTCATCTTGCTGTTTGGAGGACGAGCCGAAGCCAAAGGCTGCCTGCCAGTCTGTGGATGAGGACACTGGTATTGTGTCTGGGAAGGGTAGGAGGGAAAACCGCAAGTTACATTTCAATCTCAAAACATTGTTATCTAGCACAAACTGACAACACTTTTGTAAGAAATCCCTAAAGCGCCATATTCGTCTAGAATGAGCTTATAACCATAGACTACAATTACAAGTTGTTAATAGTGATAATTGCCAAGCTCAGGGCAACAACAACATCCTGGAAATTGAAGTGACAACTATTCCTGTGTCCCTGAAATAGTGTCATCATCTAGCCTGTTTAGAGACTACTACACAAAGAAAAACAAAAACCCTTTTGTCACTTGGTAGTGAGTGGTCCACTGCACAGTTTGCCGAGCACAAACAATTGCACAATTTAAAACATAAAAGAGTGGCGAGATATGCCAACAGCACGAGCAGGCATTGCCATCCGAGTCCACCCACCTGATGTGAACAGGCTCTGTGGTTCGGGGGTCATAGGCCAGTCGGAGCCACTGCGCGGGGAACTTGGGAAGGGAGGCAGGCCGGCAGGGAGGGGGTTGGGGTGTCTGAAATTGCTGTTGTCTGAGAAGAGCGACTGGGACTCAGCTGCTGCGCCTTCAAAGGGCGAGCGGGCTGTGAGGTCTGACACGCTGATGGGCACCACTAGGCTGGGCTTGGTTAGGCCCGGGGGAGGGGAGGGGGAGTCACTGTTGGGTATCTGGATGGGAAAGAGAGACACAGGAGAGAGAGAGACATGAGAGAATGCCCAAATCAGACTCCCCTTCAAATGTTACTTATATTCGAAAGAAGAGGTTGGGTTTTGTTTTTTTCTATCCATCTTTTTTTTTTAAAAAATTTTTACCTGTTGTAAGGTCTCTCCGTTCACCATACTGATAGATTCTGGAGGTTTGTCGTTGGGACTGGAGGGACAAAATGACAACCTAGCATCAATGTGAGATCATGAAAAAGAAGAGAATGAGAACATACGTTGGTGTAGATCAGACCCGTCTCTATATGGGCTGGGATTCACACCACATTGAAGATAAACAAACTAAACAACTTTCCTGTATCAAATGTTCAAAAACAAAATACATCTTGACAATTTGGCCAAATTGCACAGATCTGACGTGTATTTTTTACCTGTTACTGTCACAGTTGGAGGAGAAGGGGGACAGGGTGGTACCCTGTCCAGACCCCAGCTCTGTTTCCAGTCCGTCTGAAGTCAGTACTTCCTGGTCTAGATAGCAGTCTAGCAGCGGAGGGGATTTGCGGTCCTCTGAAAGCCCATTGGCCAATTTGTTATGCCCTGACAGTGTAGGCCACCCATCTTTACTGTTGCCGTTGTTGGCTCTGTTACACAACAAGGAAAAATAAAAATATAGAACAGTTCAAGCTTTATCTAATTACAATTCAACTATGAATTTAAAGTAATGGGAGAAATGACAAAGGTAGTAAAAAAAAAAAGGCTTTGCCTTTGTGTGGAGTTGGTTTTACTCTTTGACTTGTCTGTTCCACATGTTGGAGGTTGTAGAAAGCTTGGGTTCATTTTATAAAGGTCTTGGAGGAGTTTCTGTTCGTACTCTTGGTGTTTTCCGGCCTAAAACCAAACGATACACCGTAAAACAGTGTCATGTTATTAGAGAAGTTATTCACACGCACACAATTCTAAGATATGGCACCATTTCCCCCCCAGCAGCTTTTGAGAAGCTGGTGAAATAGTGAGCTGAATTGCCATTATGTGGATATTGTTTCTGAAGTTTGAAGCTGCTTTTTGAAAGAGAAGGAAGAACCGTTACCACTTAGCATGAGCAACACTTAAAATTACCTGCATTTCCTCTTTAGTAAAACTAGCCGCCTCATCTCCCAACTCATGTAGATACATACAATCTGGTTTGGGACACTGCATACTTTTGAGGAAGTAACTGCAGTATTTTGTAGTGCCTAAAGAAGCCTGTAATGCAGAAAAGTAAAAAAGAAAAAAAGAAAAAAAAAAGTGATATCCAAATTTTCCCATGAGAATTGATTAGGTTTTACTTAGTTTCTTCTCAAAGTAAACATTCATTTACAGTATAAAAAAAACATTTAACTTATGTTCACCACTTTCGTTACTATTTGTTCAAGATATATCTTTTCTCTGACAAGCAACAAGAATAGAGAAAATAGGTGGGAGGGGGAACAGAGTTTTTGATACAGATTGTAAAAACAAAGACATATCTAAAATGAACAAAAATGAAAGAAATCATAAAAATTCTCCATCCTTCATCATGATGGGTTAATTCTCACCTTCAGAGTTCTACCATCAACCACCACATTGTTCACACACTGTATTGCTCTGAGGGCATCCTCAGACCGTATGTAAGTGACATAAGCGCTGGCACTGGGCCCCTGCAGAACCAGACAGCCATAGTAAACACACACGCACATCACTTGGACTCAACAGCTGGCTGTTAATTAGTTCTGATGTTATGGAATCCTTACTGAATGTCAGTCCTTTTTATACAGACTCAAGAGGATAGAGTATCCTGTGAGGTTGATCCAACTTCTCACCTGTGAACCTGCGTAAGATGTGCTGTTGTTGATTACCACTTTATGTATTTTCCCAAACTTTCCAAAGTACTCTGGCCTTTTAAGGACCTGTAGGGAAAATGCAGAAAAAACAACAACAAAACATGTTTATAATAAGTTTAGATGCACTAGATACCTTTTTCTGTACAACACTAATTCAAAGTTTTGTACATTACACTGCAGAGAACCTCCAGTCAAGGGATAGCATTGACAAGACTTACAAACATGCATATAAACATTTCCCCTCATTTATCAAAAATTTCCAAAGAGCTGAAGTCTCTTAATCTTCACAGCATCTTCAGACACCAAGTAAGCCTACGATACATCAGACAACTTGCATTTTGAGCTTGCCACTGACACATAAAGAAACAGCAAAAGAGGAGATGCAATCACTCAATTTGGGGCGACAGCGGCTCGGAGGTAGAGCAGGTCGTCCGGTAACTGGAGAGTTGCCAGTTCGATCTGCGGCTCCTCCTGGCAATTGCTGAGGTGTACCCTAGCAAGACGCCCAACGGTCTCCAATGTGCTGGTTGTTACCTTGCATGGTTGACACCACCATTGGTCTATGTGTGCTTGGGTGAATGTGAGGCATTCATTGATTGTAAAGCACTCTGAGCAGCTGCTGCAGCTAGAAAAGCTTGAGATAAATTAGGGATGCACGATGATATCGGCACATCATCGGTATGAAATATCGTCATCAGCCCGAAATGAACATTTCAGCTGATATGACAGGCCATTAAGATGACAGTTTATGTGCACAGGATGCGAACCGTTGACTAAACGCTCGACAGTGCCCCTAGTGCACGCCAAAAATGACATCGTCACGTTGCCTGCGTTGAGCATGAAAGAGAATACAACGAGTATGTTTGCAGTGTGAAGATTTTTTTTCCGAAGTGTCCGAAATGGATAGCAAAGTTGCTATTTGCAATGATTGCTCAGCGTTGGTAATGCGAGGAGGAGCCAAATCACATTCCTTCAACACTAAACATTTAACTGCCCATCTTAAGAGCCGTCATCCTGATCATTACTACGAATTTGCCCTGTCAATG
Organism: Lampris incognitus; assembly: GCF_029633865.1. NCBI lineage: Eukaryota > Metazoa > Chordata > Actinopteri > Lampriformes > Lampridae > Lampris > Lampris incognitus. The sequence goes on along the minus strand of NC_079216.1, from coordinate 9,151,261 downwards.
TGTACATTTCTAAATTCTATTTTATGTCTGCATCTGCCAGTGGGCCATCACAATAAGAGTAGGCATAATAATGTTAATTCCACTACAGGAGAGACTTGATATTCTCTGCAATTAGGTGGGAAAAAAAATGTGCATATATCGGCATCGGCTAATTGAGTTGGAAAATATTGGCATATCAGATCAGCATAAATCCAGTATCATGCATCCCTTATATAAATGCAATCCATTTATCATTAATTTGAACTTGGAAAAAAAAAAAAAAAAAAAACATTCAGCGTTGTTACCTCAGGGTCAGCAAGCCGTTGCGAGAGCCCCACCACAAACACCAGGTTTCTCTGAACCACCCGGACGCTGGCCAGGTGCTTGCGGTTCTCTGTCACCTTTTGCTTCTTCTCATTCTGCTTCTGCTTCTTCTCATTCTTTATCCTCTGGATCTCCTCCTGTGACAGGGGCTTGTACACTGCTGGATCCTCGGGGTACGGCTGTGCACGCAGGGAGAATGTTAACAGCGGTTTGATCGCAAAGTCATTATCCAAAAAAAGTGAGTTGTCTTATGAAAACATGGTTGAAAGTATAAAAATCAAAACAAATGACAGTGCATTTTGAATTGCAGAAATTACATGGGTCATTGGTTAGAAATGAAAAAACATTAACAAACAAGTTCTTCAAAATTGTAAAAACATTAAATGATGATTCTATTTCATTTTTTCAAAGGGATTTTCAGGTGTACATCACAGAATTCTTGATATTTCAGCATCGTGTAGCATTTTACAGCTACCACCAAGCACAAGAGCGGATTACGTTAACATTTTACATATCAAAAACCAGTGACTATAGACGAGATGTATGAACCTATAAAGCCAGTGGCAGCTGGTTCACATTATTTAGCTTCACACTCAGGTTACTGTGTTCATTTGGATGAATCATCATCATCATGCTCATCTTCACCCTTTTTAAGTTTTTTTATTTTTCACCTTTTTCTCCCCATTTGTATCCGGTTAATTACCCTGGTACTCTTCTGAGCCGTCCCGGTCACTGCTCAACCCCCTCTGCTGATCCGGGGAGGGCTGCAGACTACCGCGCCTCCTCCGATACATGTGGAGCCGCCAGCCGCTTCTTTTTACATGACAGTGAGGAGTTTCGCCAGGGGGACGTAGCGCGTGGGAGGATCACGCTATTCCCCCCAGTTCCCCCTCCCTCCTGAACAGGCGCACTGACCGACCAGAAGAGGCGCTAGTGCAGTGACCAGGACACATACCCACAATCCAGCTTCCCATCCGCAGACATAGCCAATTGTGTCTGTAGGGATGCCCAGTCAACCCGGAGGTAACATGGGGATTCGAACCGAACAGCCCCTTGTTGGTAGGCAACGGAATAGACTGCTCCACTACCCGGACACCCCTAACCTGATAACATTTACTTCAGCATCTCTGAAATATTCTCTGCACCATTGTACTTAATTGCCTCTTATTTTACCTGTATGTAGTCAATCCTTGTGTATATATCTGAAGACTGTCGTGTTATTCTGGTAAGTACACTGAGAGCCACGAAACCAGAGTCAAATTCCATGTGTGTACAAACTTATGTGGCCAATAACTCTTATTCTAACTCTGATTCCCTCTGCTGCCATTAAGGCAGAATTTTCCCTTTAACTCAAATAGTACGTACACACTGGCAGACTAGTGTTGCACTGGACTTTTCACGTCGAAACTTTTAACAAGGATGCATTGCTGGCCATACCCCAAATCTTAATAAAATAATAAAGTGTTTTTTTTTCGTTAACACTTGTGGAAAATCCTGATTAGTACATCATGATTGGGGTGTGGCCAGCAGAGCAACTCAATTTAAAGTTTCAACCTGAAAAGGCCAGTGCAACACTAATTTTCTGACCTATGTGACTTAAGTGTTTCATTACTCTTAAATAACCTCTACGGTTTTCCTGTTGTCACATTGGACAATGTCCCTCACCTTTCTGCAGGCGGGGCAGAGGCCATTCTCATCTGTGCGGATGCGGTGCCAGCAGAAGCGGCAGATCTGGTAGCCGCATGTGCAGGGGAAAAAGTTGACGTCGTCAATCTCAAGCGGTTCCATGCACAGTGGGCACTCCATGGGGTCGTCCTTCATCTCAGGGCTGTGGGACATCCTATGGCACGGTGAGAAGGGGCGGGTGGGTGGTGTCGAAGCTGGTCACAGAGAGCCAGGCTGAGAACACATGCATAAGAAAACTGGCACTAAGCATGACAACTCCAGTGTAGGCATATTACAATCGACTCCACTTTCATTTAATTTAATCTTACCACTTCCATTATATTTTAATACGTAGTGAAACAGTGACGCTCCCCAGTCTACATTTAATTCACCGAGGTCACAAATTTGGATTAAACTGTTAAAAGCAACAAACACAAACATTAATACATATGATACAAATACAAATGACCAGTCTAGTGTTTATCCTGTTCCAATTGTGGGGTGGGGGAATCGGGATAAACAGTGTCACGGACTTGGAAAAGGCATGGGCACCAAGACTTACCCGTCATAAAGATGCAACGGTCAATTGTGCAAAATTTAACAATCCTTAAAGTGACGTCATCCTCAAGGTTACTTGGGGATGAGCTGGCATAAATAACAGACGCTAGCCACGTTGATTCACAGACATATTTGCGAGTGGCAGGTACTTGCCAAACGACCGTCTTGAGTTCTGCACGGCAATCTCTGTCGCAGATTCCTCACAAAGCAAACTCAGTGACGGCACGGGTTAACAAGCCAACAATGAAACACTGAACACATCCAGTCCAACAGTGATTATGAACTGCACCGATTGCATACATATCCAATCCGTTAGGCAGGTAGATCGATAGACAAATCGATAGATGGGTAGATAAGTACACACTCGATCGTCCTGCTTGAGGAAATTTGTTGTCACAGTCTGTACAATAAAACACAGGCACACCGGCTTGCATATTGACATTTATGTGTCCATACAGTCACACATGGGTACGCTGATACTACGGACTATGAACAGACACCGCTAACATTTGAACAAGACGAGAGCCTTGTGTCTCCTAACGCTACCACACTGCCAAATGTCAGCTGACTGAAGCCAAACAGCCAGTTAGCCAAGTCGGTAACGTTAGCCGTTAGCCGCTGTGGGTTTTTTTGGACGGCACATTACGACAGATGTTAGCCGGCTGGGCTAGGTACAAGTTAGCCGTGAGACGGAGTGGGGGGGGGGGGGGAGGAAGCCGGTCAAGCGTCGAGAAATAACTGCACGTCAATTAACGCCGAAAAGCAATCACATGAATCGGGAATTTTTGTTTTACTACACCGGCGCGACGCCGAATTTCGGCGTGACAGCCGCCTTGGCTGCACATACTGGGTGACAGTTGGGTTCGAGCGCTAGCGTTAGCGTTAGCGCCGTAAGCTAGCCACAACAAGCCGAGCTAATGGCGCGGCCCACGCAGGCTAATGGGCAACTCGGTAACGGGGCAAGTTAGCGCTCTCGTTACTGGACGTACCGCAGCGGATATCACTGGCATCCCTTCGCTTTACAACGTAAAGGGGGGAGGGTGTTGGTATAAAGACGTCAAACACTTTAAACGTGTCAGCGGGTGAACAGTTAAACCGACGGCCCCTGTTTATTTATGACGGGGGGGACTGGACGCCAGCTAAACGAGTTAGCAACTTGGTTATCACTTAAACACGTTAGCATTTTTGGCTAGCGGTACTCACCCTGTCCGTATTTAGCGAAGGATTCCACTCCAAGGGAGTCACACCAAACTGGGCGGCGACTGCGAGCCAATGTGTCTGAACCGTCAAAATTACTATAAATAGATACGCGAGATAGTCTTGGGTTTGTTGCTCGGCTGCGATTAAAAGGGCTTACGGGGACGTTTACCCCTTTCTCGTCTTGGTATTGAGGAGACCGTTTACGCTCAAACCACCATCTTAGTTAGCATTAAAATAGGGCGGAGCGAACGGGGCAAGCATTCAACCGCAACTGAGGCTGCGCAGAAGACGCTGCTTTATGGGAGTTGTTGTTCCACCGGGGGGTTAATTTCTTGGCGACAGATCATTTATTAAAAGTACAACGCGGGCGTAGATTTGTGTCCCCCCCCCCACCCACCTACCTCGACGGTCTGCTGTAGTGCCTCCAACCATTTCTTTTGCAAACTGCCCAAAGTGACGTCACTCAATAACATTAAGCAGCCATCACTGAAGCACATCTATGATATACCCCCACCACCAAAAATCAATTGATTTGTGATCAAAATAGGTTTTGCCTTTCTCACTCGTGTCTAGGCTGATCGATGCAGAAGTGTATAGCCGGGGAGGGAGGGGGGAGGATATGAACTGATGAAAAATTTACCTGGTCTGTTATTAGAAACCACCTAACACAGGAAATATTCTGCAAATATATCCAAATCAGAATCATGTTTATTGGCCATGTAAGTTTGCACATACACGGAATTTGACTCTTGTTTCGTGGCTCTGTCAGTGTGCTTAACATGGAATAACAACACAACAATCTTCAAATATATACACAAGGATGGGCTATATACGGGCGATATTACTGACCATGAAAGAAAGCAGCAAAAAAATAAAATAGAGGGAGAGAGAGACAGAGAGATCACATTGTGACTACTGTAAAAATCGATTTCTCACATATAATTACCTATAAAGCCTATATCCTTTAGAGACGCGAAACCGGAGTCAAATCCCATGTGTGTGCAAAGCTACATTGCCAATAAACATGATTCTGATGAAGTATTGTAGCGAATTCGGGGCACAACGCAACCACACGAAGTGCCGGGGCCGGGACGCGAACCCGTATCGCCCGCACCGCAGGAGGCATCGCTAACCGCTCGACTAAAGGGTCATTTCCGCTACTTCACACCTCAGGGCGCATGCGCTTCCGATGGCCTTACGGTCGCTCCATCCCACTTCTGACACCAATGTAGCGAAGTTGCTACCACGTCAGAATTGTGCCAATTCGCGTCTTAAGCTATGACGTAGGCACGTCCCTGTTGCGTAGGCGCGCGCGCGCGAATTTGCTTCCGGCTCCATCGACTTGTTGACAATATGCCTCACTGCTGTGTCCCCCTTTGTTTAAATCGATCAGAGAGTAAAACTGAGACCAAACTGTCTTTCTATCGCTTTCCTCCGAAAGACAAAGATAAGAAGAGGTGGCTGCAGTTAATACGGTAAGTTGCTATTGAAGAAATGCATTGAAAATCGAAGTTTGGCGCCGACTTTTGTGCTAAGTGCAGACTAGCTACCCTGCACTGCAGACTAGCTACTACCGGTAGCTACCCTCTTGTTACCGAAATCCACGTTACATACTAGACAGGTATTTAGATTTTTAGCTAATTCAACAAGCGAGGATCAATATATGTGCTTTTCCATATGTTTTTCTGCTCAATAAGGCTTTAATCAGAGTGTAGTGGAGGGTAAACAAGCATCGGTTAGCCACTTATGTTGTTACTACTACAACCCTGTCTGTGAAGACATACAGTTACTGTAAGCAAGCATTATGTCAGCTACACACTCGGAAAACTGCATTATTCTATGCATTGTTATCCCATGATTATCTAAAACGAGATGATGCATCTCAAGGGGATTATCATTAAAGAGACTTGGAGTAAATGCATGAATAAGCAGGGGTACATAACGTTAGATAGTCCAGGTGAATGTGCTGTTTCTGCCTGTTTTGTTACAGTAGTTTCACTTCTGACTTTTCCCATATAAATCAAACAATGAAACTTCATATCTACAAAAAATAATGTTTCTGTAGGGAGACTGACATCTAATTCTAAAGCCTTACTATGTAACCTTTCCTTTATGAGAAGGCTATGAAAAGGCTATAATATTTGCCCCCCCCCCAAAAAAAAATCTGTATTGTATAGTATGTGAATACAATATAACTTGCCCAATCTGTATGGTAGACTGTTTGTATAATATCATTATACAATCTTTACAGTAGAGTATGTTAACACAATAGAAATTGTGTTTTAAATAATTGATGGTTAAAGTGGCATTCTTTAACTTTTTTTGATAAAAAATAAAGTTGATTTTGGTCACAATTTACCACTATCTTTCACTGAAGGAGGTAACAGAGGACTGATTTAGCCTATTTCCCATTCACAAATCCTTCACCATCTGTTACAATGCCCATGTTTGTGACTGTGTCTAACCAGACACAGACACAAAAATGGGCATTGTAGCAGATGCTGAAGATTTCATGAATGGGAAATAGGCTGAATTAGTACAGTGTTACCTCCTTCAGTGAAAGATAGTGGTAAATCTTGACCAAAATCAACTTTATTTTTTATCGAAAAAAGTTAAAGAATGCCACTTTAATTGTTCAAATCCAGGGCAGACGATAAGTTACAATGCAGCTTCAAGTTTTCATTGCCAATCATTTCTAAATCTCTCATTCTTTTTTTTTTTTACAGGCGTGATGGCTTTACACCAAGCCCCTGCTCAAGGGTGTGCAGTTGGCATTTTCCAAATGGCAAAGCTGCTGGCCCATCACGTTTTGCTTGGAACGAGGGGAAGACTTTCCCAGGCCACCTCAGCCTTCCACACAAGAAGAGAAAAACAGTACCACTCCCTCCCAGTGGTGAAGAAGGGACAAATGAACTTGACTTACAAAATTCTGACATTGCAACCGCAGAGCCCCCTAGTACTTCAGACAAGCCAACCGCAGAGACCCCTAGTACTTCAGACAACCCAACCGCAGACACCCCTAGTACTTCAGACAACCCAACCGCAGACACCCCTAATACTTCAGACAACCCAACCGCAGACACCCCTGGTACTTCAGACAACCCAACCGCAGACACCCCTAGTACTTCAGACAACCCAACCGCAGACACCCCTCGTACTTCAGACAACCCTTTTAACAGTGTTGCGCTGCTAGAGATAGAGGTTGACATGTTGAGAAGAGAGAATGAAAAATTGAAAAGAGAATTGGAGAAACAAAAACAGACCTTTTCCTTCAGCCAAATATCTTCCAATCGTGGCAAAGTAAAATATTTCACTGGCTTACCAGATGTTGCTACCGTCCTGGTTTTGGAAGCACTCTTATCTAAGTTTGAGCTACAATATCATTCGAATTGGACAGTCCAGTCTATGCCACTAGTCGATCAGTTGCTACTGACTTTGATGAAGCTCAAACTTAATTCTGGTCATGAAGACCTTGCAACCAGGTTTAATTGCAGTACAGCCACAGTTACCAACATTTTTATCACCATTGTCAGTGCCCTGTATGACATTTTATATGTTGGTATGCTTGAGAACATCCCCTCCATAGAGAAGAACCAGGCATCGTTGCCAGAGTGTTTCCGTCCGTTTCCTAACTGTAGGATTGTGCTCGATTGCACAGAGTTAGCAGTCTCCAGGACAGAGAGGCTTGACAAACAGAATCATTTATGGAGCCAGTACAAAAAACGGACCACACAACACACAAAGCCTTAATAGGTGTGGCTCCTAATGGAGTGATAACATTTGTCAGTGACTATTATGGTGGAAGTGCCTCAGACAAGGCTATTACATTAGATTCTGGAGTTCTCAATCATCTACGCCCAGGAGACATGGTGATGGCAGATAAAGGCTTCACAATATCCCATATCAGTTCACTAAAAACATAAACAAAATACTGAAAGTGTGCGTGTGTCTTACCAACCTACAAACACCAATTCTTCGGGAAATAGCATGAAATGACTTGAATAAATGTAAGCAGAATCAGATTCATATATTTATACTTTTAATAAAGTAATACTGAATTAAGAACACTGCTTGATTTTTTTAATCAAAACACATTTGTAACAAAATGCATAGTGCAAAAACTAATGTCACTGTAAAAAGTATAAAGTGCAAAACATCAACATTGGTAACAAAATGCATAGTGCAAAAACTACTGTCAACATAAAGAAGAGGATCACCATATGATGAATACAACATTTAAATATGCAAATTTGCATATTTAAATGATAATGATGTACCGTGCATGTTCACATCATTTATGCTTTACATTACTTAACCACTTATCCAACCCATATGGTTGGACAGAGTCCTTCAGGGCTCTAACTAAGTGTCTTGTGTTTTATGTTATTATGTTATGCTCTCCTCGAACCATCACCTTAACGTGGTGGAGAGGTTTGAGTGACCCCATGAATCCCGAGAGCTAGGATGACTAAATGAATGCTGGGGTTCATGTGGTTAAGACCATTCTTCTAATATTACATGTTTCCAAACATTTTGGACAAAATGGAACATTTTACATCAAGGTGCCCAGAGATTTCCTGGTGCCCAGCTGACCTGTATCCAACGTGGCCTATAACGTTAATAAGAAACAGATCGTAGCACACATGGTAGCCCTAAAATGGCTGTGATCTTACATGTAAGTCTATATTTCATTAATTCCTAATATGTATTTTAAATTCATTAAACCTTTACAGCGTTACAGTATGTACGATCATAGCCATTCTGGAGCTAGACACATGAAAAGCTAGCCTTGGATCCAAGAACGTCAGAGTTATTTTAACAAGTCAAACGTCGGAAAACAATTATCTACCGACAAAATAAAGCACTGGCAGTCTTTATCCAAGGCTTATGAATCGCCAGTAAACGTGGGATATAACATCAGAAGCCAGAATACCCAACATTACCAAGCTAACGCTAGCTAACCCTGTTAGCTCACTCACCTCAACCTGATAAACTTTGTTTCATGGAAGCCTGTACCTTGCCTTTTATAATGCCCCCTGAAACATTTACGTTCACAACTCTATCTGAATTGAAAGCATTGAGACCCTTTTTCACCCTGAGAGGTTCGTCTTTAAAAAAAGACGTTAATGTAAATATATTTACGGGTTCAGACATATTGTTTTGAGTGGAAAATAATGCAGTGAGATTCCCCAAGGCACCGGAAGTATAACTCCGCCCACACGTGACGTCGCGTCGTGACGTCGTGCTTAAGAGCCGAATTGTCCTGTTTTACCCATCAGGCACTGCGTGCAGATTGTCAGTTGTTATTAAATGTTTTGTAAGTGTTTTATGTGGTTTTATGTATTTATGTGATTACTATTTGTTGTGGTGTAATGGCAGTTGGCATTCTGTTGTGTTGTGTAACCTTGTAACTGAAACCCTGAACAACTTTGTTGTTCGAGTTGATGAGCCCCATGTATTGTGTCACATTTCGGTAAGTTCTTGTTTCTGTGTGAGTTCAATAAAGGGGCTGTAAAGTTACCTTTGTCGTTGCTTCTACGTTCGCCACAGTATATTCTGTAAAAAGTAAATTTTCACAAAGTTTCAGAAACATGCTTTTATATTTAAAAAAGACGCATGTGTGTGCATATGTCCACCTGCAAGAACGTTTATGTAATAACCAGGTGAGGTGAGCCTTTCAAGTTTTTTGTCCCCCATCAACTTCTTAGCAGAGTAACTTGTCCCTTGAGCATTAACATAAAAATAACACCTAAAGTAGCAGGGTCATGGCATGTTTAAATGAAGAGAAAATCCTTTCATAACATCAACGATAAACTACAGGATAGGTAACTTGTGGAAATACAGCACCAGGAACTGGTTGATCAAAACAAAACAAGAAACCTAATGTGCAGAAGGGGGAGGTTGTTTCAGAGAGAACAAGAGAAAGCAAGACCACCTGCCATAATCGCTTCAGGGATCCACATAGTTCATTTGTGCAAATAAGAAAAACACATCAAATCCCATAGTATAAAAAGCTGTAAATGTATTATAAAAAGCTGAAACTCTGTGTGTGTGTGTGTGTGTGTGTGTGTGTGTGTGTGTGTGTGTGTGTTTGTATGCATGTTCAGTTTGGCCAGAATCTTGCTAGAGAAGGAGTCAAGAGGTTTTCTTAGGAGCAGAAAAACAAATCTGCTGATGCATATAAACCAGCTGGAGGGTTTTTGAACTCCAATTCATTTCATTATTGAGCCATACACATCCTCACACAAACACACACATATACACACAAACACACATGTATGCACACACAAATACACATACACGCACTTGCGCACACACAAATTCACACAGGCACACACACACACACACACACACACACACACACACACACACACACACACACACAGACACACACACTCAATTATCCGTCAAGTCAACCAAAAGTTGAAGGAATAACACACATGTGCAATACTAAGGGCCAAATGTAGCGCAGGAATAAATATGCACAATTTCTACACTATAACATCAATCAAGGTAAATCTCAACGTACAGGCTGCATCTATTAGCAATGGCGACGTTTGGTACGCTCAAGAAGGATAGAATAAACAAGGACGAGGTTTTAGAAAAGCAGCATAACCAAGGCTGGATTAATACCCCCAGGGGCCCCTGGGCACTGAAGCTCATAGCCACCGCCCCCTCCCCACGCCTCCCACACACTCACCACGCCCACCCCAGCCATTAAACCACACCTTAATTATTTTGAGATTCCAGTCAAGCTGGCATGTCAAATCCGACCAGACCATAAGCACACCTATTGGTCAAAGGCTGAATAACAAGTCCAGCTGAGCAGGGTTGCGCGGGTGAGACCAGACCCAACCAGGGTTGCTACGTCTAGACGGTCTTATTTTTTACTTCTTCCTTTTTAACTTTTCACCGAATTTATCTTTAATATGATCGCATATGATCGCGATACGCTTTTAAAGATTAGAAATCGGTTTCCTGGGACTGCAACAGGGTTACCAGCGGAGATTCTCCGAAGCGTCAGCCACAGTAATGAAGATTGTTTACTTTTGAAAGATTACACTGGGACCAGGAGAAGGCCCAAAAAACATCGAGGGAAATGAGCTGGGGTCAGAAACAGGCTGAGGAGTCAGGCAAACCGCCCACCCTTGCCGGGCATCCTACTCGCAAATGTTCCAATCGTTGGAGAATAAGCTGCATGACATCAGAGCGAGGATACAATTCCAACATTAGAGACTGTAACATCCTGTGTTTCACTGAATCCTGGTTGACCGCCCACTGTACTGGACCACGCAGTTACACCGGCTTAACACCTCTCCACTGTCCGTATGGGTAGAACAGAGGAGTCCGGCAAATCCAAAGGTGGAAGAGTCTGCTTCGTGACAAACAACAAGTGGTGTGACCCAAGAAACGTTACAGGTCTCTCTCGGTCCTGCTCTCCCCACCTGGAGCATCTAACCATCATGTGCGGTTCATTATACCATCACAGCGGCCTATATTCCACCACAAGCCAACACTGACATTGCCATATCCGAGCTGCAGGAGGTGATAAACAAACAACAGCAACGGTATCCGGGGGCTGCCAGAATTTAAGCAACATATTCACTTCCCCAAGAGAGGAAGAAATACACTGGATCACCGCTACATGCAGTTTAGGGAGAGCTATAAAGCCATCTTCCTGCAAGTCAGACCATGCCGCTATCCTTCTCCTACCAAAATATATTTTTTTAAAAATCATAAAGGAATCCCCAGTGACGAAAGAGGTGACGCGCTGGGCAGACTAATCGGAAGCCATGTTGCAGGATGATTTTGAGAACGCGGATTAAGAGATGTTCCGCACGACCTCGGCTAACGTCAGTGAGTTTACGGAAGTAGCAGTGACTTACAGCTCTATGCTAACAAATGCCATCATTCCGACTGTCAAATTTAAGATCTTCCCGAACCAGAAACCATGGGTCGATAGAACAGTTCGATCGGCGTTCACAGCTGGCACCACCGCCTACAATGCAGGGCTGATTTCTGGTGACATGACTGATTACAGAGCAGCGTCTTACGGCCTGCGGAAGACAGTCAAAGAGGCTAAGCAGCGCTATAAGGACAAAGCGGAAGCCGACTTTAATGAAGGTGATTCCACTCGCTTGTGGAATGGACTACAGATAATTATGGATTTTAAAAACAAGCCTTACTCGGCTATATGTGTGGATCCCTCCCTGAACATGTTTTACGCACGCTACGAGGCGAACGGCACCAACAACAGCGAAATGGCCACAGTAGACAGTGGGGAACCCCCATTCACCGTCACTGAGAGCGATGTGAGGAGGGTCCTTAGGGAGGTAAATGGCAAGAAAGCTGCAGGGCCTGACGAGATCCCTGGCCGGATCTTAAAATCCTGCGCTAACCAGCTAGCTCCAGTGTTTACATACATCTTTTGACACATCCGTGGCCCAAGCCGTCGTCCCCTCATGCTTCAAACAGTCCATTATTGTCCCTGTGCCAAAGCGCAACAGTCCATCATGCCTGAATAACTACCGACCAGTGGCCCTGAAGTCAGTAGTGATGAAGTGCTTTGGGGGGTTGGTGAAAGATTTCATGTGCTCATCCCTGCCCAGCTCGTTCAACCCCCTCCAGTTTGCCTGTAAAAACAACAGGTGCAGAGACGATGCCATCTCCAACCTCTTGCACACCACCTTAACCCACCTGGATGGGGGGAGAGGGAACTACGTACGTATGTTGTTCATTGACTACAGTTCAGCGTTTAATACTATAGTCTCCCTCAATCTGGTCATGAAGATGAGGTCGTTAGGAATCAACACCCCGTTGTGCAATTAGGTGTACAGCTTTCTCACTGACCGGCCCCAGGTAGTTAGGGCGGACGGCCTAACCTCTGGAACATTGATCCTCAACACAGGTGCTCCTCAGGGTTGTGTGCTGAGCCCTCTGCTGTAGAACATCTACACACATGACTGCAAAGCCATGGACCGTTCCAAAGGGACTGTCTGTGGCTTTGCAGTCATCAAATTTGCAGACGACACAGTGGTAATAGGCTTGATTTCTAACAACAATGAACAGGCCTATCTGAACCAAGTAGATGACCTGGCACAGTGGTGCCAGTCCAACAATCTGACCCTGAACGTCAGCAAGACCAAAGAAATGGTGGTAGACTTCAGGAGACAGCAGGGGAAAGGATACAACCCACTAAAGATTAACGGAAAACCTGTGGAGAGGGCCTCCAGCTTTAAATACCTCGGCGTACACATCACTGAGGACCTCACCTGGACTCTTAACACCCAGCACACTCTAAAGAAGTCCAGACAGAGGCTCTACTTCAACCGAAGGCTGAGGAAATTCAAGGTCTCACCCTCCATCCTGAAGACATTCTATTCCTCGGTTGTGGAGAGCATCCTAACAAGCTGCATCACTGCCTGGTATGGAAACTATTCTGCTTGTGACCGAGTTGACCTGCAGAGACGCACCACCAGAACATCCCTCCCCATCCTGCAGGACACGTCCTCACCCTTCTGGTGTAAAAGAGCCAAGAAGATTATGAGCGACACTCCTCACCCTAACAACGGACTGTTCAGGCAATTGGTGTCTGGTAGATGCCTCTGCACTCTTAGGGCCAAAACAGAGAGACTAAAGAGAAGTTTCTATCCATAGGCCATAAGAACTCTCAACATATATGACCTTTCACATACTTGAGACAGCTAGGGTTTTATTTTTTATTTATTGTTTCTTTTATTTTGACTTAAGAATGCACTGATCTTTTGTCTTTTATCTCAATATACTAGGCCTATGTCTTTTTTTACACAGTGACAGACTGAGTACCCCCTTTCATTTCACTGCATGTTTTACACTGTATTTCTGTTCATATGACAAATAAAGTACTTTAACTTAAACTTGAATACAGTTCAGCAGACCAAGTACTGCCATTTGGTATCCCCCAGGAGGAGCTGGAGGGCGTTGCTGGGGAGAGGGATGTCTGGAGTGCCCTGCTTAGCTTGCTGCCACTGCGACCCGACCCCGGAGAAGCAGCTGATGATGAGATAGATGAGATGAGACACCACGGTGATGCAATACACGTTATATATGCAAACAACATATCAAATAAACTCATCCACAAACCATACATAAACACACAATCACGACAGATACTGCTCAATGGACAGACAGCCTAATGAAACGGTTATTACCTTTAGAAGTTCTTCTTTCTTGGCCTTTTCTTTGCAAACTGTGATCAGGGGCGTTACCAGGATTTGAGGACATTCGCGGCTTAACCTGGACTTCTGTAGGACGGCCTGGGAGGATCCTCCCCTGGGAATTTTTTTGATAAACAAGCTCTATTTTGATGCTTTTTTAATGCTCTCTGGTACCTTATTTACATTCAAAGTACATGTCTTAATCATTGAAAAATTGAACTGTGTACCTCAAAAACTGTTGTTTACTCTCCAGATTTGTGATGTTAAAAATATTCATTAATTCATCTTCAGCTGCTTCTCTGGGGTAGGGTCGCAGTGGCAGCAAGCTAAGTAGGGCACTCCAGATGTCCCTCTCCCCAGCAACGCCCTTCAGCTCCTCCCGGGGGATTCCAAGGTGTTCCCAGGCCAGATTGGACATGTAGTCCCTCCAGCGAGTTCTGGATCTACCCCTGGGTCTCCTCCCAGTTGGCAGTGCCTGATAAACCTCCAAAGGAAGGCGCCCAGGAGGCATCCTGATCAGATGCCCGAACCACCTCAACTGGCTCCTTTCGACACAAAGGAGCAGCGGCTCAATGCCGAGCTCCCTCCGGATGTCCAAGCTCTTCACCCTATCTCTAAGGCTGAGCCCAGACACCCTACGGAGGAAACTCATTTCAGCCACTTGAATTCGCGAACTCACCCTTTTGGTCACTACCCAAAACTGATGACCATAAGTGAGGGTTGGATTGACTGGTAAATTGAGAGCTTTGCCTTCTGGCTCAACTCGCTCTTCACCACAGCGGTCCGGTACAACATCCACATTACTGCTGATGCTGTACCAATCCGCCTGTCAATCTCCTGCTCCATCCTACCCTCACTTGTGAACAAGACCCCGAGATACTTGAACTCCTTCACTTGAGGCAACAACTCATCCCCAACCCGGAGGGAGCAATCCACCATTTTCCGGTAGAGATCCATGACCTCAGACGTGGAGCTGCTGACTCTCATCCCGGCCATTTCACACTCAGCTGCATCCGCCCCAGTGCGCGCTGGAGATCGTGTTCTGATGAAGCCAACAAAACCACATAATCTGCAAAGAGCAGAGATGCAATTCTGAGGTTCCCAAAACGGACACACTCCCTACCTTGGCTGTGCCTTGAGATCCTGTCCACGAATATCACAAACAGAATCGGAGACAAGGGACAACCGTGGCGGAGTCCGACATCCACCGAAAACGTGTTTGATTTTGTGCCGAGAATGCGCACACAGCTCTCACTTTGGATATACAATGACCAGATGGCTTGTAGCAACTGCCGCGGTACTCCATACTCCCGCAGTACCCCCCACAGAATGCCCCGGTATACATGATCGTAAGCCTTCTCCAAGTCCACAAAACACATGTAGACTTGCTGGTCAAACTCCCATAACCCCCTCAGCACTTACGTGAAAATAAAGAGTTGGTCTGTTGTTCCACGGTCAGGACGGAATCCACATTGTTCCTCCTGGATCCGAGGTTCGACAATCGGTTGGAGCCTCCTTTCCAGTACCCTAGAGTAGACTTTCCCAGGGAGGCTGAGCAATGTGATGCCCCGATAAATGGAGCACACCCGTAGGTCCTCCTTTTTAAATATGGGAACCACCACCCCAGTTTGCCACTCCACAGGTACTGTCCCCGACCTCCACGCAACACTGAAGAGGTGGGCAAAGCAAGACAGCCCAACAATGTCCAGAACCTTCACCATCTCAGGACAAATCTCATCCACACCCAGTGCCTTGCCACTGAGGAGCTATTTAACTACCTCACAACCTCGGTCAGGGATATGGATGGGGCTTCCCCTGAGTCTTCAGACTCTACCTCTCCACTGAGGACGTGTTAGTCATGTTCAGGAGCTCCTCAGTGTTCTTTCCACCACTCGACAACATCCCCAATCCGGGTCAACAGTTCCCCTCCCCGGCTGCACACTGCCTGAGTCAAGCCCTGCTTCCCCTTCCTGAGTCGCTGGATGGTTTGCCAGAACTTCATTGAGGGCCAACCGAAAGTCGTCTTCCATAGCCTCGCCTAACTCCTCCCACACCCGGGTTTTTGCTTCCGCAGCCGCGGAGGCAACAGCCCTTCTGGCCTCCCGGTACCTGTCTGCTGCTTCAGGAGACCCCTGGGCAAACCAAGTCCAAAAGGCCTCCTTCTTCAGCCTGATGGATTCCCTCACCGCTGGTTTGTCCCGGTTTCAAGCTGGGTGTCCCGAGTCCTGACAATATCTGTAGAATAGTAAAATGTCGCGGTTTTCAACATCCATCCCCCATTATGTCCGGTGAGACAGACAAGCTTGTGAGCGCATGCATATGCATGTGTGCGTGCACGAACGTGCGGTACGCTTTTTAGGGTCCTGGTTTGGGATTTTGAAAATCTGGTCACCCTAGTTGGTCAGGGAGTTCATGGAAAGGAACGGCATCCGCCACGTCTGCACAGCGCCGTTCCATCCTGCCTCAAATGGTCTGGCCGAGAAAGCCGTGCAGACTTTTAAGGAAGGCCCTAAGCGTATGACAGGAAGGGAGCCCATTGCAATAAAGCTCTCACGTTGGCTATTTCGGTACCACATCGTGCCACAAACAACGACAGGGCTCACACCTGCGGAAATGCTGATGGGCAGGAAGCCAAAGTTGCATCTGGGCTTGATGCATCCAGATGTTAAAGCAAGGGTGGAGAGGAAACCGGAGAAACAAAAGGAGAGGCACGATGAGCATGCCAGAGAGAGACATTTTGAGGAAAAGGACTGTGTATGTGAGAAACTTTGGTAGTGGTCAACACTGGCTGCCAGGGGTCATTCTAAAGCAGTGTGGTCCTATCTCTTTCGTGGTGAGACTAACGGATGGCAGAGATTTCCGCAGGCACCAGGATCACATCCATCAGTGCCACGACAGCCCTCTGTGTCCAGATACCTCAGCAGGGGGGCATGCACGGGAGACAGAACAAGGCCCAGCACAGGAGTGACATCCAGGGGCCGTGGTGACGACAGGAGTGAGTAATGAATTCAAAAGCTCACACATGCAACCCACTCCTGTGCTGACAAACCCAGGCCCAGTGGGAGACACCACACCAGTGTCTGCTGAGGCACCCCCATGCCCACTGGGAGACACCCCACCAATGTCTGCTGAGACACCGGGGGTAGTACTACACCGCTCTCAGCATAGTCACAAACCGCCTGACAGACTAACCCTTTAAGACAGAGACTGAAGTCAGGGTGTTCATTTTCTGCGTAATTGGCTCACCTTCTTCAGATGTTTACAGTGTCATGTGTCAGGTTATTGTTTATGTTCAGGGGCCTACGCTAACAAGGTTGAAGGCGTATAAGACTTCTGTTGTTAAATGTTTTTCTGTCCACAGGGGAAATATAGCTTAAGGGGGGAGAAGTGTTGTAGATGTTGTAATGAGTTAAACAGGATTCGTTTTATTATTATCCTTTTATGGGGTCCCTTTTAGGACATCACACCAAAGTAAATGAGTTGTGTCCATCAGTCTATTGGTTTGTGCCCTGTTGGTGCTTGCAGACTTCTAGTGCACCGCAATTCGGCTATGTATCGGTCCCATTCAGTTAAGTAAAGCGTTCTTATTATAAAGTACGCGTGTCATTCAGGTTACTACAATACACTTTAAATTCACCTAAAAATCCAGTAAAATTGGGGGTGACTTTTGTTATTCTGCATTTATGTATGTGAAATTTACCGTATAGGATGAAAAAATGTACAATGAATTCGATGTTATTTTTATCGAGTTCAAAATATGTAATGACTACTTTACATTCAAATTTAATATTATGTTTAGTTATGTTATTGAATTAATACAATGATAAAATAAATGTGTCAGAGATTCTGGTTCACTATTGCAAAAAGTGCATTTGTTTTCTACATCTAAGAATTTGGAGAAATAAACGTTTGTTGGGTATATACTGTGCAAAACTTTGAGTTCTTTGACCTTATTGTTGATACAGAATTTATATGGTAACAGCCATGCCTTCTGCCAATTAATACCTGTAAAAATATTGTCCCAAACAGCCTTCCCTCTAGGAGTAATTTTCTACTTTTCATAGAATGTATTACATATGTGTTTATTTGTGCATTAAACATTCACAGTGTCAATATTATTAATCTCCAAAGTAGGTTTTATCCTCAATGCTTCTTGAAATTGGAGATGACTTTGCATTAGACATGAAATACCTTTGGGAACAGCTTTCATTGTGTTGTTAAACTCTGTTACAGGAAAGGATTTGACAAGGAGGAATCGTTCATAACTAAGCAACAAGCCGTTGTCATCAAACAGATCACTTACATAAATTATATCTTTATCTGCCCAATCTTTTTTGAAAATAGATTTGTTCCCAGCAGTGATGTCTTCATTATTCCATATTATAGTTTTATGTGGGGAAAAATTATGTATGTAACGTAATTTCCATGCCAGGAGGGCTTGTTGGTAAGATTTAGATAATGAAGATCCATATTAAAAGAAAAGAAAGACCTGCTTTTCTAAAAATATTGTTTGGAATAAAATACCAAATTGAGTTTGGGGCTTTGACGCATTCCTTGATTCATTTTATTTTAAATGTATTATTTAAGTCAGTGAAGTTCAATAACTCAAATCGACCTTCTTTCCTGGACCCTGAAAGTATATCTTTTTTTAGGTGGTGGTGCCTATTTTTCCAAGCAAAATTAGTAAGTATGTTGTGTTGATGTCTTTAGATGTTGAGTCCTGGACAAATAATGATAAAGCAGGGTAAACAAGTCTGGAAATACCTTCAGCCTTGGTTAACAGGATTCTATCAAAAATAGATAAATCATGTTGCAGCCACATATTCATGACAGATTTCATCTTTTTAGGTCTAGGCAGAAAGTTGAGTTGTCTGGTTAACATATCTTTTGTCACACCAATGCCTAAATATTAGACAGTTTTTGTCACTGTAATGTTACATATGCTTTCGTCATCTGTATCAGTTAAGACGCAATCCTGAGGCTCTAGAGAATTCATTAATCAGTTGTGTAACTGATGCCATCGTTTTGTTTACATAATTCGTATTATTTGTCTACCTTTTCCCAAGACCAACGTTATAATTGAGAGTTCATTTAAGCTGTACTTGTTATGTATACATTATTTCATTTATTACAAGTAATAGTACTATTACTTTGAAGTCTCAGCTTAAGGTTACGTACGAATACATATACATATACATACGTACGTATATGTGAGGAAGACTCTTAAGCAGTACTGGCAAGGAACCGTTGTATTACATGTAATTGTGATTTGTATTGGCTTTTATTTTGACAGCCCATTTTGAAGTTGCGGGGCAAATCCTGCTGGATTTCTTTTCACGTTAAGTTAGATGAAGGGAAAAGCTCCGCAAGCAAGCCGCTAACTAGACCTCGTCATGTGTAGTGAAAGTTTATGTTGCATATAAAGAACTTTGAGAAGGTAATATTTACAAGCAAGATTTGAAGACTTCCCTTCCGTAGCATGCAGCCAACGAGGTATTTTATTTGTCTGTATTTTACTTTGATATATGTTACTCCACATGACGCGTTTGCTATTTTTTCACGTGAAGCTAATATGGTCTTTACGTGTCATTTAATACTGTGTTAGTTCTCACGGTGGATTTGGAGGTGAAGACAACTTTCAAATAAATCAGTAGTGAGAAAGCCACCGGTGTCTGCCTGTGCGTCGGGGGAATTACAAGTTGTATAGTTGGTTCAGTTTGGTGTTTATCTTTCAGAAATTTTTCTCTGAAATATAGATGGACCATATATATTGGGACTTTCCAAAATCTTTGCAGAAAGCAACACTGCAACAATTAGAAATATAAAGGGGGAAATTGGGCAGCACAGATCTGTTAACAGGAAATCTTTTTGAGGTATTAGGATAGAACATTATGTTACTATTGATGTCCATGTATAACATTTTTACTACTCAAATGAAGTTTTCAAGCCAAACTAATATAAAGCCTTATTTATAAATGGGTGTTCCACTGTATCAAATGCTTTATAAAAGTCAAGAAATACAATGACCGCCCGTGACGCCACATATTCTAAGTAGTAAAGTAAATCTAAAACCAATCTTATGTTGTTACTCATATGACGGTTGGCCATAAAGCCTGTTTGGGTTTCATTTATAATCTCGCTGGGATTTCCTTTTAAACGTCTAGCAAATACAAGTGCAAGTAATTTACAGTCGAAATTCAGAAGTGTGATCGGTCTTCAGTTTTCTATCAGCAGTTTCTCTTTGTTTGGCTTAGTCATCAAACTAATTATTCCTTGTGTCATTGTGGTTGTCATCTCTTTTTTGGCAATACATTCTTTATACATTTCCATGTGTGGGATTTCAATAATATCCCGAAAGCACAGGTAAAATTCAGTAGCTCAGCCGTCAATCCCCGGTTCCAGTTTTCATGTTTCAAGGCCTCCTCAAATTCCCCAGTTGAGATAGGTTTTTCACAGTTGGTTTTAAACTGTTCAGAAATCGTAGGAATACAAATGCTATTGTTATCAAAGAACTCCTCACGATGTTCTGGTTCAAAATTGGATTTATATAATTCTTTGTAAAAGTATCCTAAATGTCAGTGCAGAGATGATTTTTTTTCTTTTACAGTTACATTTTTCCAATGCAAAAAAATAACTGCTGTTTTTTTTCTCCATTTTCTAACCATCTTGCCCTGGATCGTATAAAGGCACCTTTAGCAGCCTCGACATATAGTCCATCTACGTATTTCACCCTGGAGCTGCAACAGATTTAATTTCTTGTCTTCTGAAAGACATTCTTTTTCATTAAAGCTTTCAAGTTCTCCATAATTTCCTTTTCTTCTGTATTACTTGCCCCTTTAATGTCTTTACTTCGTTTAATAGCGGTTTCTCTTATCTTAAATTTGAAATATTCCCCCTTTTGAGCATTACTCATACTGTTTTCTCTAAAAATATTTTGTGCCATTTGTTTAACCGAGTCTTGAAGATTTTATCTCTAAGTAGGTTGTTATTTAGCTTCCAATATCCCCATATTTTACTATTATTTTCTTTAACCAATTAGATGTATCGAGATCATCTTATGATCGACAAAGGAGCAAACAATGTGGAACTTTAAATATGTATTGTAAACAAGTGGTAGAGGTTAACCATGAATCTATCCTAGAATGCTGCGTTTGTCTAGCATTACACCAAGTAAACTCCCTCGAACTTGGTTTAAAAAAACGCCATGCATCCATCACTGATAATTTCTCACTCAGATAACCTGTGGCTTTGAATTGTGAGTTTGGTGAGGTTCTTTCTGGAATTCTGTCTATTAAATCATTAGGAGCATCATTAAAATCCCCTCCTATAATCAAAAGTGCATCTTTGTATTTTGTATGCAAGTCCTCTATGTTTGAATGAACCTGAGTGAACATAGTTTTTGCTTGAGCCGCCCTATTGTGACCATATACATTACAGATTAAGAAAATGGAATTATCTACTTTTACAACAGCCATAATCCATCTGCCATCTTCAGATATGACGTTTTCTAATATGTATCTCCTCTAAATTGATTAAAAAGAAGCGCTACACCAGCTGAGTGATGAGAGGCATGATAATATGCTTGCCCCCCCCCCCACTGACCTTTCCAAAACTTACTGTCTATATCACAGAAATGGGTTTCTTGTTAATATATATATATATATATATATATATATATATATATATATATATATATATATATATACACTACCGATCAAAAGTTTGGGATCACATTGAAATGTCCATATTTTTGAAGGAAAAGCACTGTACTTTTCAATGAAGATAACTTTAAACTAGTCTTAACTTTAAAGAAATACACTCTATACATTGCTAATGTGGTAAATGACTATTCTAGCTGCAAATGTCTGGTTTTTGGTGCAATATCTACATAGGTGTATAGAGGCCCATTTCAAGCAACTATCACTCCAGTGTTCTAATGGTACAATGTGTTTGCTCATTGGCTCAGAAGGCTAATTGATGATTAGAAAACCCTTGTGAAATCATGTTCACACATCTGAAAACAGTTTAGCTCGTTACAGAAGCTACAAAACTGACCTTCCTTTGAGCAGATTGAGTTTCTGGAGCATCACATTTGTGGGGTCAATTAAACGCTCAAAATGGCCAGAAAAAGAGAACTTTCATCTGAAACTCGACAGTCTATTCTTGTTCTTAAGAAATGAAGGCTATTCCATGCGAGAAATTGCTAAGAAATTGAAGATTTCCTACACCGGTGTGTACTACTCCCTTCAGAGGACAGCACAAACAGGCTCTAACCAGAGTAGAAAAAGAAGTGGGAGGCCGCGTTGCACAACTGAGCAAGAAGATAAGTACATTAGAGTCTCTAGTTTGAGAAACAGACGCCTCACAGGTCCCCAACTGGCATCTTCATTAAATAGTACCCGCAAAACACCAGTGTCAACATCTACAGTGAAGAGGCGGCTGCGGGATTCTGGGCTTCAGGGCAGAGTGGCAAAGAAAAAGCCATATCTGAGACTGACCAATAAAAGAAAAAGATTAAGATGGGCAAAAGAACACAGACATTGGACAGAGGAAGACTGGAAAAAAGTGTTGTGGACGGATGAATCCAAGTTTGAGGTGTTTGGATCACAAAGAAGAACGTTTGTGAGACGCAGAACAAATGAAAAGATGCTGGAAGAATGCCTGACGCCATCTGTTAAGCATGGTGGAGGTAATGTGATGGTCTGGGGTTGCTTTGGTGCTGGTAAGGTGGGAGATTTGTACAGGGTAAAAGGGATTCTGAATAAGGAAGGCTATCACTCCATTTTGCAACGCCATGCCATACCCAGTGGACAGCGCTTGATTGGAGCCAATTTCATCCTACAACAGGACAATGACCCTAAACACACCTCCAAATTGTGCAAGAACTATTTAGAGCAGAAGCAGGCAGCTGGTATTCTATCGGTAATGGAGTGGCCAGCGCAGTCACCAGATCTGAACCCCATTGAGCTGTTGTGGGAGCAGCTTGACCGTATGGTACGCAAGAAGTGCCCATCCAACCAATCCAACTTGTGGGAGCTGCTTCTGGAAGCGTGGGGTGCAATTTCTCCAGATTACCTCAACAAATTAACAGCTAGAATGCCAAAGGTCTGCAATGCTGTAATTGCTGCAAATGGAGGATTCTTTGACGAAAGCAAAGTTTGATGTAAAAAAAATCTTATTTCAAATACAAATCATTATTTCTAACCTTGTCAATGTCTTGACTCTATTTTCTATTCATTTCACAACATATGGTGGTGAATAAGTGTGACTTTTCATGGAAAACACAAAATTGTTTGGGTGATCCCAAACTTTTGAACGGTAGTGTATATATATACGTATATAGGCGTCAGCTTTCCTAATAAAGAGGAATATTGCTTTCCTTTTGGTACTACCTCGAATCGCCCCTAACATTAAGGGAAATAATTTACAATGAGTTGAATTTAAAGTCAGTCATCTGAAAAAAGAAAGAAAACAAAAACAAAAAATAACAGAAAACACTATCTGGAGAACAAAAGTGAATTGAAGCCTTGAGATAAAGTATGCTTATAACGTCCTCAAAGAATATGGAGTAGTAACCACTGATAGCCTTGAGTACAGTAAGAAGAAGAAAAAACTATTCAAACTGCAGACAGACTGCACAGTGATAGGCTCAAGCATTCCCGCGACCCTGAGAGCAGGATAAGCGGTTTGGCTAATGGAACGGAACGGACTGCACTAACCAGCAGTACAACATTTTAACAACTAGACCAACACGTTCATTTTATATCAACCTGTTATCTTTAGTCAATCCTTCAAAGGAATAGGACTTGAGGTAGGATCAGAGAGCCAAGATATGTTTATACAGGGTATTTGGTTAAATCTGCGGTGACTCTTTTTCCTTCGGTGATCACGTTAGGGCCGCGCCATGCAGTTTTCCTCCTTTCTTCCCTTCCTTGCGTGCTCGGTCAACAAGTGGCCAGTCCCCCCCCCCCCCCAACACTGTCTCCCCCAGTATGTCAGGTCCTCCGTGAGACGGAGCTTCTTCTCCTCCATTACCGTGGCATTCACTGAAGCCTTCCAGATTCTTCCCCTGAAGATGCGCATGGTATTATCACTGGCCGCTGGCCCTCGTCTTCCCTGGGGCGTCCGATCCGCTGTACAGTATCAATGAGAAAACCAAGGTTATTTTTCTAATCTGGAGCAATTTGCCGAAGATTTCGAAAACTTGCTTCCTTGTATCTTCAGCGGTTTCGTTGACAGCTTCGGGGAGGTTGAGTAATTTCAGGTTCCAACGCCGATAGTAGTGTTCCGCGTCTTCAATCTTCCTCTCTTGTTCAGATACCCGCTGACTCACAGCATGCACCTTCTCATTAGCCATCTTCATCTGGTGATCTAGCCCTTCGACATTCTCGTTAACAGCCATGATGTCCGTTGTATTTTTGTCGATTTGCTGTTCCAGTTCGATAAATCTGCTCATCAACTCCTGGATGTCCAAAGGAATTGAATCAAGTGCAACTGGACTTGGTTATATATCCGTGAAGACGTTTCGCCTCTCATCCAAGAGGCTTCATCAGTTCGTGCCTTTCTGACTAGACCAAGCTAGTCTGACTGGCTGGTGATGAGACTAAGATATTTAGCCTCTTTGGAGTCGTTATCAGAGCTATTGATGTCAATGGCTCTTTTGTGTTCCGATGTTTAGCAACGACAGTCGTTGGAGGTGTTAGTTTTGTAAAGAAGATGTAAAGAACAACAGTTTGCCCTTCTTGGACTGTGACGTCCACATTGGGGAAGACAGGAGCCTCCACATTGGGGTTTACAGGCGAAACGTCTTCACGGATATATAACCAAGTCCAGTTGCACTTGATTCAATTCCTTTGGATAACCATGACCTGGATGAATGAGAACATTCACAGACAACTCCTGGATGGCTTTCAAAATGTCTACATTGGACACTCTCCCCTCTTGGCTGGTTGAGCGGATTTTTTTTTTTTTTGCCATTAGGACCCGAAATGGGGGTTTGAGGTACAGGTGAGCGTGCCTTCATCGTTAATGTACACAAGAAGGGTCCCCTTCTCCTTATCTCGTTTTGGCATGTTGGCACTCGGCAGGCAGGTTAACGTTAGCTTAAATCGGTTGCTTATCCAATTACGACTGTCGTCCAGAACTAATGTCTGTTTTGGTCCTGTGTCTTTAAAGCGCTTTCCTTACAAGGGACAGCCCTTTAAGTAGATATTTCGGGGCTTCTATTCGAAGTTCAAGCAGCTGGTACTCAAAAGTTTTACGAGGTCAAGACGGAACGTACTCGCTGACCGCCATCTTGCCCCAAGTAGAGCCGCTCGCGAATTTACGAATCCTACTATGGCCACGCCAAGACCCGCCCTACTCTGTCTGTGATTGGCTGGGTTGCATGCAACTCAACTGGACGCCTGAGAACTCTACCGTACCCTCGCTGCGAGCGTTCGAAAGCGTCACAAAAGAGCTTCCACGCTGCCTCAATGCTGTATTTGGCTTTGCGGAGACGTTTCGTTTGGCTACTAAAGACAAGTTTTTGCTTCCACGTAGACAAGACGCAATGAACCATTCATTTAAGTATATCCGGCCATGGAAGTTGCCGCATTATTTGTTCATTGCCTTGCTGTTGTTGTTTTTTTTAATAACTGTAACGTTATGTAGCCTATAGGCTACCCTTTTGACCACATTCTTCATGAGTGATTTTATGTTTATGTTTATGTTCAGGCATTTAGTAGACGCTTTTGTCCAAAGCGACATACAAAAATACAACAATCTAAATTAACATCAAATTGTAATCTAAATTATTATGTGAATTATAAGCAGTGGCTCCCCCAGAAAATTTTCATAGGGATGGCCAAATGGGGCCACTGAAAATCTTGGGGTAGCACACCAAAACCAAAAGCCATGACTGAATTTCGGGAATTCTATGCTGCTGTTGTTAGTGTACTGTATAGGCTAGTGGAAAACTGTCAATATGAGAGTTAAGAAAAATATACATTATTGATTTAAATGAACAGCACCTAATGCAAAATATCAGATAGAAGCATATTATGCATAATCAGAAGCATATTCTGCATATGCGACTCGTGGCTGTGGGGGCCAGCGGGGGGGGCAGGGATAGTATCAGGGTGGCCGTGGTCACCCCTTGGGGGCGCCACTGATTATAAGATAAGAAAAAAGCTCAAAAATCCCAGGGAATGGGAACAGGTGCTAACACTAGTAACCCTAATTGATGGTGCAGGTGTTACAAGTGTCTTGAGAGATGTCCTCTTCCGCGTAGCTCCTCCGAGCGAAGCGATAGTCCATCACACACGTTTCAAAAGCGCGGTAGTCGAGTCAGCGATAGGCGTGACGTGTGGTGACGGACCAATCAGAAATGGAGGCGGCCGTGTCTTTTCGGGGTCTTGGCGTGGCCATAGTAGTGTGTTATTTTCTTGCCCGGTGCGGGATGCGATACGGCGTGTACTGCACCACAAGGCGACATCACAAACCGCTCGGCTAAAGGGTCAGACCCGTTAGCTAGGGGCTAACGTGTCTTATTAGTAGTTTACAGTAGGATTCGTAAATTCCCCTGCGGCGAGGTGGATTTAGCCGTCCAACCTATTGTATTTAGAAATCACGTCAGGACACAGCGCTGTCGCTCGACACAACCTCTCCGTGGCATTCTTTATTTAGACTGACACAGCATCAAAGGCAGACCCGATCAAACAACCCAGAGCCCGCAGGCATCACCAATCGATCCCAGCACAATAGAAAAGCACCAAATCAAATGCAGCACTGTCGATGTGTGCAGACATAACACAACCCTTGCCCATATTCATTACGTCACCGTGCTTCGCCCCCCCCCCAACCTAAATCAATTACTCACCGTGCTTTAGATTTGGCATTTTACCCCACAGGTCCAGGCCGAAACCAATAAACAGGGCTACTTTATAGCAGCATATATTGTACTAACACATTCTGCATGGTTCTATATTAGGCAGGACAGGTAAACGTAATTATTACACTCACGTTACCATGATCCGTACTCACCGTGCTTTTGATTTGGCATTTTTACCCCACAGCTCCTGCCCCGAGGATTATAAAAGCATACACACAGTATATCAACATGTAAATGAAAAATTATCTTAACACTGTAACCGGTTATTTTCTTGCCCGGTGCGGGATTCGATACGAGGTGTACTGCACCACAAGGCGACATCACTAACCGCTCGGCTAAAGAGTAAGACCCGTTAGCTAGGGCCTACGTGTCTTATTAGTAGTTTACAACTCCACGACCATTAAGTCATTTTGACCCATGAGCGGGTCAAAATGGCCGCCCGGAATTTGCGCGTGATCGTGCACGTCACGTACCGATTTATGACACGTTTTGGTCGCGTCATTTCCTTCGCGAAGTTCACTGCTCCGTCCTAGAAAAAAAAACTAGCGTTCTCCAGTGCAGAGAAATAGTCTAAATTTGATTTTTGATTATTGCCAACATGATGACACCCCCCCGCCCCCCGTGACCCTGACTACCGCCGAGGCGTTGCAGTATTTACAGGCGTTACACAGCGGCCATTTCAAATTGTTTGAAAAACAGCATTAAAAGTATTACTGCTGGTCATGTGCTGAATGGTGTACTGTACCTTTAAGAGGAACCATGCGATAGAGCCGGGTAACCAGGGGAAGGCAATTTATGTAACACAGATTCACCGTTGACACATCAGTAAGAGTTGGCGTTCAAAACAGGTGTCCGGCGTGATTTGATTCCGAAAAACCTAATTAAAAGAGTTAAGGTAAGGGAAGTTACGAAACGTAACATTGGCGACGAGAACTGGGAAAGCACAAGTAAGTGAACTTACTTTCAACGTGGATAAAGTGAGTGTTCCGATGTTGGAGCGCTTCAAAGATCAAACTACATTGGTACCAGCTTGCACCCTCGGAGTTGGTCGTCCAGCCCGACCAGCCCCGCCCATATTCATTACGTCACCGTGCTTCGTTTCCCAACCCACATCAATCGCTCACCGTGCTTGTCAATCTAGCGGGCGGGCGGGGCTAGACGGGGCCAACTCCGCCTTCCCGTAGGCTGCAGCCATTATCTTCTCTTTTCCGGCCATCCATTGTTCCTCTGGTGGAGGCTAGTTCCCATCGACGCAGAGAACGGAAATGGAGTAGAGAACGGTCAACTGAGCATGCGCGAAATGCCTCTACCACGCCTCCACACGCCCCGCGTAGCATCCAGGCGCTAGGATTCTAGGAAGCCCCGCCCCTACCCTGCGTCTGATTAGCTGACTTTAACCCTAACCCCGCCCTAAACCTAACCTACCCAAACAACGGAGGCAACGAGTACTTGCGCATGCTCAGTTGACCGTTCTCTGCATCGACGGGAACTAGACCGGGCGACGCCGACGACTGTGATCAAGTCCTCAAATCCCAGCTGTGCGTTGCTATAATCCACGGTAGACGCGTCCACACTAGCGTTACTGCAGCTAGCAGTAGCGCTAGCTGCTCGCTAGCGCTACTGCTAGCTGCAGTAACGCTAGCTAGCGCGACATATTTTTTTTAAATAACAAATTTCAAGAATTACAAAATATTGTGCAGAGAAATATATCAGTCGATTTAACACGTAGAGAACTGGTCAACTTTAACATCTCGTATTTATACACAAGACATCAACATCAGATATATTAAAAGAAAGAAACAAAAGTAAAACAAAAACAATACTGTCAACATCACAATGTACGAGGGAGAGGCAAGCTTAAATATCTACTACTACTTCCGGCTGCTCCCGTTAGGGGGCGCCACAGCGGGCCATCCGTTTCCATTTCTTCCCGTCTTCTGCGTCTTCCTCTGTCACACCAGCCACCTGCATGTCCTCCCTCACCACATCCATAAACCTCCTCTTTGGCCTTCCTCTTCTCCTCTTCCCTGGCAGCTCCATATTCAGCATCCTTCTCCCAATATACCCAGCATCTCTCCTCCACACATGTCCAAGCCATCTCAATCCTGCCTCTCTTGCTTTGTCTCCAAACCGTCCAACCTGAGCTGTCCCTCTAATATACTCGTTCCTAATCCTGTCCTTCTTCATCACCCCCAATGAAAATCTTAGCATCTTCAACTCTGCCACCTCCAGCTCCGCCTCCTGTCTTCATCAGTGCCACTGTCTCCAAACCATATAACATAGCTGGTCTCACAACCATCTTGTAAACCTTCCCTTTAACTCTTGCTGGTACCCTTCTGTCGCAAATCACTCCTGACACTCTTCTCCGCCCACTCCACCCTGCCTGCTCTCTTCTTATCCTCTACTGCACTCCCCGTTACTTTGGACAGTTGACCCCAAGTATTTAAACTCAAATGCCTGTCACCTCCACTCCTTGCATCTTGACCATTCCATTGCCCTTCCTCTCATTCACGCATAGGTATTCCGTCTTGCTCCTACTGACTTTCATTCCTCTTCTCTCCAGTGCATACCTCCACCTCTCCAGGCTCTCCTCAACCTGCACCCTACTCTCGCTACAGATCACGTCATCCGCAAACATCATAGTGCATGGAGTCTCCTGCCTGATTTCGTCCCTCAACCTGTCCATCACTATTGCAAACAAGAAAGGGCTCAGAGCCGATCCTTGATGTAATCCCACCTCCACCTTGAACCCATCTGTCATTCCAAGCGCACACCTCGCCACTGTAACACTTCCCTCATACATATCCTGCACCACTCCTACATACTTCTCTGCAACTAACGACTTCCTCATACAACACCACACCTCCTCTCTCGGCACCCTGTCATATGTTTTCTCTAAATCCACAAAGACACAATGTGACTCCTTCTGGCCTCCTCTATACTTCTCCATCAACATTCTCAAAGCAAACATCACATCTGTGGTGCTCTTTCGTGGCATGAAACCATACTGCTGCTCGCTGATCATCACCTCTCCTCTTAACCTAGCTTCTATTACTCTTTCCCATATCTTCATGCTGTGGCTGATCAACTTTATACCTATGTAGTTGCTACAGTTCTGCACAGCACCCTTATTCTTTAAAATCGGTACCAGTATGCTTCTTCTCCACTCTTCAGGCATCCTCTCACTTTCCAAGATTGTGTTAAACAATCTGGTTAAAAACTCCACTGCCATCTCTCCTAAACACCGCCATGCCTCCACAGGTAAGAAAGAAAATGTATTAAACAAAATTCATCCGTGCAAGTGTTTTATTCCTACTTTACAGAGACAGTATATCATCTATAATTGATGTTCTGAAAGGAGGGATTAGGAGGCGAATTCACTTCTAGTCTAAATTGTCTTGTCATTTTATTTCCTAATGGAGTAGGGCATGTGGTTAAGGAGTGAGAACTACAAAATTAGCTTGGCACTGACACTCGTTATACTCTAGTCCATTATTTCCTTACTCCCTCATTGTTTAATATTCTGGTTTCACTAGCAGCCGTTATAAAAACCGAACATGCACAATCCTGACCCCCCCCCCCCAAGAGCCAATGCATAATCAAATACATTTCCAATTGTATTTTCAACAAATATTAACAATGAATTCTAATTTCAATCCATCCACATGAAGACAGGTTTAGGCCAGGTTTGAGTCGGGATTTTACTGGGGTCCACAGAGTCCATGGTAAGAATGGGGGCAACAGGGTGTGGCGATGCGAGCGAGAGCCGTGCAGCCAGGAGCCCCATCCATACACAGCTGTCAGTGTCTCGACCGCCCAGGATTCCGGCCATGATCCCACCTGCAAGACTGAAGGCACAATATATGTGTGAATTTGCCATATTACCGATACTGAAATACACACTGACAGTATCCTTTGCGTTTCGGCATGCTTGCCTTACTAGCTTCAAGGTAAATATATATATATATATATATATATATATATATATATATATATATATATATATATATATATAATTTCATTTGCTACTGCAAACCTGGTCATACATAGACCTCTACATGTAGACCGTATTGACATCTTTTTTTTTTTGTTCACCTACAAAGACAAACAGAAAATCTACCATGAATGAAAATATTTTTCTATTAATCTTTTTTTTTAATTTGTGCTTGTGTGCAAGTGTCACAGTGAGCCATGCATCAAGAGATTCCTGGTATGTGAAAGATCAATTGGCAAATAAATCAGATTCCTATTCTGATTGAGAGAGAGAGAGCGAGAGAGAGAGAGAGTGAAAGAGTGTGGTGTGTGTGTGTATGAGAGAGAGAGAGAGCACATCTGTGTTCTGGACAGTAAGAGGATGGGATGGCGTGTGGGGTATTGGGGGGGGGGGGCACTAGCAGTGAAAAGAGGGCTTATGGTGATAAAATTTAGGTGTTTAAGGCAAATGAATCCATTAAAATCAAAGGAGAACAATGTAAAGAGCGGGTGTAAGGACAGGATGTTGTGTTGCTGTAAAGCCCACTGAGGCAAATTAGTAATTTGTGATGTTGGGCTATACAAATAAAACTGACTTGACTTAAAGATGAAGAGAAATGAGAGCAGTCTCAGCACCTATCTCCCGCTCCTGAGACATTCGCCGTCTTCTCTTTGGGGACCGTCAGAGCAGGGTAGTGGAGTGCACACAGCCGACCCCTCTACAAATACAGGGACAGCCTTAGTTAGAACCGATAATCTTCCTCTCTGTCATCACCATCATCATCAATATCATCACCACCCTTATCACCATCATCATCATGTTATCCTCACCTTCCGCTGTTTTTTTGGCTGCAGATTGACTGATCCAGCCTCATGCTCGCCGCACACTAGCACTCCCTTTGCCCCCAGTGTCACCACCACACAGTGCAGGTTGTTCAGCAGGGGGCGGGAGAGAGCCAGCGCACAGCTCAGCACCTCATCAAGAGAGCTCGGCAGGTCTGCCACAGGACACAAAACAAGACCACATCCTCATGAATGCAGTTACTGCAGCCAATTTCATCATATTTCTCATCTCTTGAAAGCAAAAGCCTGCCTGTGTGCTTGTGTTTGTTTGTGTGTGTGTTTGAAAAAGGGCTCGAAAGTTAAGCTGGTTGTTTGTGAGACACAGACAGACAGACAGACATAGATAGATAGATGCTAGATGGATGTGAGTGAAAGCTGAACCATGACCACTCAGTCCGGTGAGATGAGTGATCTTGGTCTACCTTCAGGCGTACCTTCAGGCGTGGGCAGGCCCAAGATCCTGTTCATGGTGCACAACTCTGCCAGGTTGGGGGATGTGTAGGACAGGGACTTCCAGGAATCTGACAGGAAGGGCTTGCAGGCCTTGTTGGAATCGGTCGGCTCGTACCAAACTTGGGCGCACAGTGATGGCATAGCATCAGAAGCAGTGGACAGTGCCATTCATAATAACACACTAACCGGTTCTTCACGCTTACCATTGATCGCACACTTCTTTGCAACAGAGCAAAGGTAGTCGATGGTAGTCAGGGGGAGGTTGCCATCGAGACACACGAGAGAGGCTGACAACAGCTGCTTCTCAAATTGCGCCACCTGTAGGGAGGAATTTAATGATGCATCATGAAAAAAGGAATAATGGACCATACTGACCATACCTATGATGCTGCATTGGTGAATCTGTGCTGTTGCTGTTGATGTGTATGTTGTTGGGTTTATTAGGAGTATTTGTGTGCATCCATGTGTTTGTTTCTGCTCTGTATTCAAGTTCTGCACTGTGTTAATGTGTGGTATGCTTAAAGCTCAGTAGTGCATATTAAACAGAATGCATGTTCTGCTTCCGTTGTGGGAAGATGGCGGCGCAAATTCACATTTGCAGCGGCCTCACCCGGTACCAGTGTGGGAAGATGGCGGCGTTAATTCACATTTGTGGCTGCCTCACCCAGTACCGTCCATGCAGTGTCTTTGTCCCCATCTGTGTCTAAGTTTGTCTTCGTTTGATGGCTGGGAGAGCTGACCCTGGATTGGCTGGGAGAGCGTGGTCTGCTGCGTCCTGTGGGCCCAGGGACCACGGCCCCTGCCTGGAACTGTGCCTGAAGAGGTAACACCGAGGGCGGTCTGACAGGACGTGGAAGCGGGGCAGGCTAAGCTAACTGCTAGCCCATGCAGACCGGCAGTTCCGATAACAGCGTGGGCGGTCTGGTGGCAGCCTCACTTAGCCTTGACTGTGTTTTTAGTGTCGTCGTGCGGAGTGTGGGGAGGTGTGTCAAAGGGGGTCTGGCTGGGAGAGCTAGCATTGGATCGGCTGAGGGAGCTTGGTCTGCTGCATCCTGTGGGCCCAAGGACCACGGCCCTGACCGGAGCTGCGCCTGAAGAGGAAACACCGAGGGCGGTCTGACAGGATGCAGAAGCGGGGCAGGCTAAGCTAACTGCTAGCCCATGCAGACCGGCAGTTCCGACTGTCATCCTGGCTGGCGTTCGTTCTCCTGGACAGTAAATTTGTCTTTTTTCTTTTTAGATATATGTGTTAGTTTGGATATACTACGTGTTCTTGTGGTTTTTGGATGTGGTTTAGTCTTTGTGTTGCACTGCTGTGGGCTGGGGAAAACAATGTTTTGTTTCATTTCATGTGCGCAAGTTCATGAAATGAAATGACAAGTGTTTCTGATTCTAAGGAAAATAATTACCTCCCTAGAGGGACTAGTCTGTATGTGTGTCTGTATATCTGTCTATCCATTTTGTCTGTCTATCCATCAATCCGTATCTGTGTGTGTGTGTGTGTGTGTGTGCGTGTGTCTATCTGTCCATCTATCTCTTTGTCTGTTTCTGTCTGCCCATCAGTTATACAGTAGTAACACAGATAATAGTTACACAGATAGAGAAAAGGCAGAACATAAAATCTGGGCCGAGCTTCAATCGAAGTGGACTGGGTGCTTTGGTGAGTCATACCACTTACATACTGTTCTGTGATTTGCTCATGAATGTCCATGTCGCCCAGTCCCAGACCGAGTTCCCCACCCTCACTGATGACCGCACAGTAAGTCGCGGTCCTGTGCTCCTCCAGCGTGGCAACACCGCTCATGTTCTTAAAAAGAAGAAGGCACTCATTTTTACACCGAAATATCTAAATCAGACTCTACCTTAGTTCGAGATGCCACCTTGCTTTGCTATAACACATGTTTGTCTCTGCTCACACACCATGTGTTTACAGTAGGTCAGCACCGCATCACTGTGAGAGTCAGCCCCGACAGCAGATATAAACAGGGGTCTATGGCCCAGTCGACTCAGTGAATCTTCAATAAGACAGAAGAAGAAAACATATTCAAATTGGGAGAATCTTGCAAAGAGTCTGTTGCAGGTTATTGACCAGAAAGTTTCCACAGGAACCATCTGATAAGAACTAACCAGCAACATTTCGTCCCACGCCACCAAATGACTGATAGACTCTTCCTGGGTTAGTCTGTCCAAACTTTAAAAAAACAACAGGACAAGGCTTCTTAGTATACTGGAGAAAGAAAAAACAACACACTACTTGCCATGTATGATCTACAGTATGGCGCATAAATGTTTGTTTTGGATGTCAACTTACAATAAGCTTTTCCGTTTTTCCTTCAGCGATAAAATCCACATTAATTCCCCCTATCACCACCTGTGACAGAATAGCACAAGTAGCATTAAGGTATTTTTCATAATATTTAAAACACATCTTGATTTTACATTTCACAATAAAAGCTCGGTACCCGCTTTACCATAAGCTACCCTTATAGAGGATTATAAAGGGGTTATAATTACGTTGTAAACACAGCATTAATAAACAATTACAAAAAGCTGCAACGGTTGTCAAGCCCAAGCTACAGCTGCGCTTTTTTTTAAAATCTATCTATTCTGTTAAATCTCAGATCTGGCTAGCTGCTAGCAGATCTGGCTAGCTGCTAGCTAAATAAACAATGAGATCGGAGGTTTAACAGTACAGGTAGATATGGGCTCACTCACTATTTGGCAAGCAACAGGTCACTGTTGCCCTTTTTATCTAATGTGTTATAACAGCTTATCAGTGATTTATAGTGTTCACAACCTAATTAATAAAGTAATTATAAGCAATTAATAAGCACTTTATAAGGGTAGTCTTGTTGTGAAGTGGTACCAAAATTTCTTGAATACTTACAATATTTGACTCCGAGTCTGAAGGGGGCGTTCCAACATGCCGACGACTATGTCCCAGTTTCCTGCCATTCATCCGCTCCGACAGTGCGCAGGCTATCTGACTACCCACCCTGGCATTGTTATGAACGAGTGCTATGTCTTTGAGCATAGCGGGTTAAGGATAATGGGTTTAACTGCGAGCCAGGTCAAAGGTCACCCCCGAGAGGCCGCCTGGTTTCACCACCGTTAGTCCTCCTTCACTTTAATCTGTCTTACATTCACGCCAGGGAGCTGGGCGGTGCAACCACACACGTCTGCTATTCACCACTATGCACCTCCTCCAGTCGAGCCGCCGGTGGAGAAATGCCTTGTTAGAAGGTACGGCAACAGCAGCTGCCGAAGGAGTGAAGAATGCTACACGTGTGCTTTCCTCATTAACACTTTGCTTCACAGCAGTTAATTACAGCCCCGCGACGATCGGGTCAACGCAGCAACTGCCTTGACATGGCAAACTACGTACAATGTCCTCGTACCTTTGCTGCGAGATTGATAAGATTGCCCACTAGTGTGTGTGTGTGTGTGTGTTTTATTTTTGGGTTTATTCAGAGTTCAGAAGGATACTAGCCTGAAGGGACTTTCCTTTAGTTAGCCGGTTGACATTTTCAAGAATGAAAGGCGTCACGTCTCTTCCTTTGACGCCCTTAACACTGAGGAAGCAATATTAAAAACAGGAGATGATGTCACCTGTGGAGAGGAACGGCCTATCTGATTCTGCTGTTTGCTGTGACCATGTAAAATAACTCTGACAGTGTTTCCCCTTGTGTGTCTCTCTCTCTCTCTCTCTCTCTCTCTCTCTCTCTCTCTCTCTCTCTCTCTCTCTCTCTCTCTCTCTCTCACACACACACACACTGCAGTTATGTGGAAGGCAGGAAATGGAAGCGGGGAAGGAGCAGCAGAGGCCGGCGCTCGCAGAAGCGAAGGAGTGTGCTGAACGCTAGACAGACCGTCCTTCACCTGGCCTCCGCCACAGCAGTCTGTATGGCCTCCTCTATCAGCTGACCCGCCGGTGCATGGTCTGCTGGGATGGGCACCGCCAGCAGAAGACCGCTCTGGAGGCCCAAAGACAGGGTGCTCGCTAAACGACAACAAAACAGACGTGTCATATGAACCTCACAGCGTTTAGTCCATGTGGGCTAGTGCAGGTGCCGTATCTAGGCGCGTTCGTCAGTGTTGAAAATATTGTATTGCATTTTAAACCACTGTTGTCCTACACCATACGCTCAGGTCATTTCTACAACATAATTCCCTTGTCAAACCTTTGCATATACTCATGTAACATGGTCTGTTATCAATACTGTCCCCTGCAAGTGGAATATGAAACAAATGATACTATACAGTGGCGTACCCTTACTAAATTTATATGTTATCGATTTGTGACTGTTATAGTTCTTACCTTTTTGCACTTGCATACAGAAAGACTCCTATCACACTTTAATTCCTTATGAGACATTACAAAAATTACATTACCTCAGGTACAAAGATACCCCCCCCTCCCCCCTTTTCTCCCCAATTATATCCGGCCAATTACCCCACTCTTCCGAGCCGTCCCGGTCGCTGCTCCACCCCCCTCTGCTGATCTGGGGAGGCTGTAGACTACCACGCAGACATGTGGTGGTCTCCTCCGATACGTGTGGAGTCACCAGCCGCTCATCGAGGTGACCTCGTCAGTCTAAACTGACTGCAGGCATCCCCACCCTTGTAAACCATACAGTGGCACAACGACCGAAACCAACGACCCGTTTCAGATGCAAATATGGACGTGGCCATCGGCTAGAGTTACAATGGTCATGTGTACTATTCACAGAGGATGAGGGAACGTTTGCAATCACAGCTTTTTAAGAAAACGAGACGAGGCGTGTGTTTTCCAAACATCGCGTCTCAGTTACTTTCAAACCCCAAAACATGCTGCGCCAGAAGTTGGTCCACCCCAGTGATCGGGTCCCCCCGGCGCAAAGTGAGCAACATAGTGTACGTGTTAAATGACAGGAGGGTTGCCGTGACTTGCACATTGGGGAAACTAAACCGACGTCGGCCAAGAGGACGGCACAACACAGGAGAGCTAATGTGTCTCCACCCATCTACAGGCCAGTGGCCACTCTCTCGTGGATCAGGATGTGCACACCCTTGATACGGAAGAACACTGGTTTGAACGGGAAGTCAAGTGAAGAGGGACCAACCATCCCTGAACACCGGGGGCGCAGTGGGGGGGGGGGGCTAAGAGTACATCTGTTGCCATCTTACAATGCTGTGATTGTAAACATTCCCAAATCCTCTGTGAATAGTACACATGACCATTGTAACTCTAGCCGATGGCCATGTCCATATTTGCATCTGAAACTGGTCGTTGGTTTCGGTCGTTAGGCACTGTATTGTTTATAAGGGTGGGGACAACTGTAGTCAATTTAAACTTAAGAGGTCACTTAGATGAGTGATGAAACTACCCGTCAATAAACGTATCCAGATGAACTGATTCAACCTTCTTTGACTACGTTGCTTACAATAAACCAACTTGAGCTTGGACTTGAATCAAAAGCAATTTGCAGATCAATGTCTTCAATATGCTGACATCAAGAATAAGGGTGACGTGCAGAACCGAAGCAACTACAGAGGTATGAAGCTGATCAGCCACAGCATGAAGATACGGGAAAGAGTAATAGAAGCTAGGTTAAGAAGAGAAGTGACGGTTAGCGAGCAGCAGTATGGTTTCATGCCACAAAAAACCACTACAGGTGAGATGTTTGCTTTGAGAATGTTGATGGAGAAGTAAAGAGAAGGTCAGAAGGAGTTACACTGTGTCTTTGTGGATTTAGAGAAAGCTTATGACAGGGTGCCAAGAGAGGAGGTGTGGTATTGTATGAGGAGTTGCAGAGAAGTATGCAGGAGTGGTGCAGGATATGTGTGAGGGAAGTGTGACAGTGGTGAGGTGTGCGCTTGGAATGACAGATGGGTTCAAGGTGGAGGTGGGATTACATCAAGGATCGGCTCTGAGCCCTTTCTTGTTCGCAATTGCGATGGGACAGGTTGATGGACGAGATCAGGTGAGACGGGTCTCCGTGAACTATGATATTCGCGGATGACATTGTGATCTGTGGCGAGAGTAGGGTGCAGGTGGAGGAGAGCCTGGAGAGGTGGAGGTATGCACTGGAGAGAAGAGGAATGAAAGTCAGTAGGAGCAAGATGGAATACATATGCGTGAATGAGAGGGAGGACAGTGGAATGGTCAGGATGCAAGGAGTGGAGGTGACGAAGGCATTTGAGTTTAAATACTTGGATTCAACTGTCCAAAGTAACGGGGAGTGCAGGAGAGAGGTGAAGAAGAGAGTGCAGGCAGGGTGGAGTGGGTGGAGAAGAGTGTCAGGAGGGATTTGTGACAGAAGGGTACCAGCAAGAGTTAAAGGGAAGGTTTACAAGATGGTAGTGAGACCAGCTATGTTATATGGTTTGGAGACAGTGGCACTGATGAGAAGACAGGAGGCGGAGCTGGAGGTGGCAGAGATGAAGATGATAAGATTTTCACTGGGAGTGATGAAGAAGGACAGGATTAGGAACGAGTATATTAGAGGGACAGCTCAGGTTGGACGGTTTAGAGACAAATTAAGAGAGGCAGGATTGAGATGGTTTGGACATGTGTGGAGGAGAGATGCTGGATATATTGGGAGAAGGATGCTGAATATGGAGCTGCCAGGGAAGAGGAGAAGAGGAAGGCCAAAGAGGAGGTTTATGGATGTGGTGAGGGAGGACATGCAGGTGGCTGGTGTGACAGAAGAAGATGCAGAAGACGGGAAGAAATGGAAACGGAGGATCCGCTGTGGTGACCGCTAACGGGGGCAGCCGAAAGTAGTAGTCATAGCAGTAGTAGTAGTCTTCAATATGTTGACATACCAATGAGCTCTGCTGCCTCCCGAGGATTGCTGACGCAGTACGGGGAGGTGAATCCGCTCTGTGGAGAGAAAAATGCTGGGAAACTTCTGGATGTACCATAGGTGGCCACACACACACCCTGGGTCTCCTGCAAAACGACAGAGTAAAAAAAAAAACGTTTTGGAATTCAGAAAAGAACAAATACAGTTGAAACGAGCGGCGATCCGAACCGACCGGGTAAGACCTATTTGCCCGATCAACCACACCGTTTGAGTAAATAACTTCTCCATTCTTACGAGGAACTCAAGGGTGCGGCCGACGTCCAGAATGGACTTGATCCCGGCAGAGACCACAGCGATGGGGGTCCTGCCCAGCTCCGTCAGATCGGCACTGATATCCAGACCTGGAAGAATGGACATTTACTTGGATTAGAAGTTTTTATTTTGCTCAGTAAGTTTTTGCATACCATAAATCTGACTACATGTGTTGCTAACTGTGATATCTATCTATCTATCTATCTATTTATTTTGGAACATTTTCTCCCCAGTTGTACCCGGCCAATTACCCCACTCTTCTGAGCCATCCCGGTCGCTGCTCCACCCCCTCTGCCGATCCGGGGAGGGCTGCAGACTACCACATGCCTCCTCCCATACATTTGGAGTCGCCAGCCGCTTCTTTTCACCTGACAGTGAGGAGTTTCACCAGGGGGACGTAGCAAGTGGGAGGATCATGCTATTCCCCCCTGAGCAGGCGCCCTGACCGACCAGAGGAGGCGCTAGTGCAGCGCAGGACACATAGCCACAACCCGGCTTCCCACCCACAGACAGGGCCAATTGTGTCTGTAGGGACGCCCAACCAAGCCGGAGGTAACACGGGGATTCGAACCAGCGATCCCCGTGTTGCTAGGCAACAGAATAGACAGCTACGCTACCTGCATGCATGCCCTCCTACCTGTGATATTTAGACGTAACACCAAGTGCATCATACTGTAAGTTTGGTGTTCTTTGCGTATAACGATGAGACGTTTCTGTCTGTATACAAATAAGTGTGCATGCTGCATAATGTTCACAGAGTCTCTGTCCATAAGATCTTGTGAGACAGGTTAACAGCACTTAGCAAAACATATTCTACACCTACTATATATGCAAGAGTTAGCATGACAAGTGCACAAAAATGATATTTACATCTATAAGAGATATCAGACATATAGACAACTATTTATGTATTTGGGAAAAAGCAGATAAATATGAAGTCGTGGTTCTCAGCTAAACAGTATTTACACTGAGACTTGAGTTGAAATGTTGATAAGTACTGACTGTATGGCCTCGTGGTTATTGCACTCAGAACGACTTAATTGGGTGTTAGATTCTCAGTTCACTCACTATTCTCTCCATCCCTGTGCACTCCC
Source organism: Lampris incognitus (assembly GCF_029633865.1). Classification (NCBI taxonomy): domain Eukaryota; kingdom Metazoa; phylum Chordata; class Actinopteri; order Lampriformes; family Lampridae; genus Lampris; species Lampris incognitus. The sequence continues at coordinate 9,111,006 of NC_079216.1, read as the reverse complement.
CCGATGCCCCCCGTGACAAATACAGGGATTCCAGCTCGATGTGCAGCTATCATGGTGCCAGAGACAGTGGTGCCCCCCGAGAGACCCTTAGAAAACAATAGAGACCACCTACATGAAGAAACACGTGGTAGGCCAACCGACCACTTTGGATTTTCAAAGTTACCAATGTATTCGAACGAATATCTTGAAGAGAAGTTTAGAAGATGTTGCATTACAATCATTTTCAGCGGCTTCGATTGCTTCAACTTTACATTACCCCACACCCAGCCGGGCCCAACCAACGACATTTTAAATCCCAATTCATCTATTACATCCAAAAACTGATGTAGGCAAACAAATAAGAACACTAAAAAAGAAGTGAACGCCACATGTTTTGTTTTTTGACCCCCCCCCCTTTTCTCCCCAATTGTACTTGGCCAATTACCCCACTCTCCCGAGCCGTCCCGGTCGCTGCTCCACCCCCTCTGCTGATCCGGGGAGGGCTGCAGACCACCACACGCCCCCTCCCGTACATGTGGAGTCGCCAGCCGCTTCTTTTCACCTGACAGTGAGGAGTTTCGCCTGGGGGGCGTAGCGCGTGGGAGGATCACGCTATTCCCCCCAGTTCCCCCTCCCCCCCAAACAGGCGCCCCAACCGACCAGAGGAGGCGCTAGTGCAACGACCAGGACACACACCCACAGCTGGCTTCCCACCCACAGATACGGCCAATTGTGTCGGTAGGGACAACCGATCAAGCCGGGGGCAACATGGGGATTTGAACCGGCGATCCCCGTGTTGCTAAGCAACGGAATAGACCGCCACCCTACCTGGATGTGTCATTCATGTCAGCGGTGATGTAATATTAAATAACACTTACCAGGACAATAGCACTGAAAGTCAGTACAGGTTTCATACATAGTGAGCCAAAGTCAAATAACAGATCTTATCCATGAAAGTATTTTTTTCTTTCTTCAAGGTAAGGGACAATTAAGCCCCCCCCCCACAATATCTCATAGCCCCCCCCATCAGTGTAGTCTATAACCGGGCCTGAGTGTGATGCTCTTCAGACCGGTCTGACTCATCCTCACCTTGCTGATGACGTAGGGCAGATCACGGCGGGAAACTTTGAGCGACGTCTCGCCGCGGGCCAGATATTCAAGCTCTTCCGGGGAGAGACCCACGTGGACCTTGCCCCGAATCACCCCGACTGTGGCTGGGGTGGCTCCCTCCGCCCGCACTATAGCCTCCACCTGCTTTGCTGTCCTGAGGAAACAGAGGGAGGAAACGATGATGAACGGTTCGAGAAAACGATCCGTTACTTAGTTTTGCAGTTTCTAGGCTACAGCTCGCTGAAGTCCTGGCAGCTGGGACGGCATGCAGCAGGTCTCCCTCCAGGATTTCCTCTCCCCACTCCACTCCACGTTTTACTTTTTATGCTTTTAATTTCTACCGTCCCACGTCTACTTACTTACTTGGGTACTGTACTGCGCCTGGCGTGTTACATAACACATGTCTGGTTCCTACAGCTCCCTCATTAAGATTTTTTTTTTAATTCCCCCCCCCGTTGGACCTTGCCCATCACCCCGCTCTCTGAGCTGTCCCGGTCGCTGCTCCACCCCCTCTGCCGATCCGGGGAGGGCTGCAGACCACCACATGCCTCCTCCCATACATGCGGAGTCGCCAGCCGCTTCTTTTCACCCCACAGTGAGGAGTTTCACCAGGGGGACGTAGCGCGTGGGAGGATCACGCTATTCCCCTCGGTTCCCCCCGAACAGGTGCCCCGACCGACCAGAGGAGGCGCTAGTGCAGCGACCTGGGCACATACCCACATCCGGCTTCCCACCCGCAGACACGGCCAATTGTGTCTGTAGGGACGCCCGACCAAGCCGGAGGTAACACGGGGATTTGAACCGGCGATCCCCGTACCGGTAGGCAACGGAACAGACCGCCACGCCACCCGGGCGCCTCCTCGTACCCGTGTTGTGTTTCTGAAGGTGGACTTTAGTGGGTCGTGGTCGTGAGGAGTATGCTGTACCTGAGGTTATGTGGGTAAGGCATGCCGTGGGTGATGATAGTGCTCTCCAGAGCAACCACCGGCCTGTTCTCCGCCGCCGCCTGCGAGACCGAAGGGTGAACTCGGAAAGGCCTGTCTGGGGGAGAGGTTGACGCCGAACTGAGATAGCCATTCGGAAATAAGCCCAAACCATGAAGAACACGCGCGTCTACGAAGCTGATGACCATGCTTCTTTTTACCAGTTTTGCACGATCCCCCCTGAAGCGTCACCAGTCCTCGTCTCACGAGGTGCGCCGACGCCGTCCTCAGCATTCTCGGTTCAGGCTCTCTCAAGGACACCCTGGACACGACGTGAACACAGGAGACGGCAAAAATGTCTGCCGATCATCATTCGCCAGCCACAGCGATGCACTCAAACATTCCTACCGCCTCTCATTCACGCAGCAGCCCGACACAAAGGCCTCGCCAAGCCCACCGCCGCCCCCTGCGGCGACCCCTCGGCTCCCGTCCCGTTTTATTAGGTTTACCTTTGATTTTTCATCGCCATCCCTAACCTCTCGGAAGCAACGGCGTGCCGTGATGGACGCGGATGTCAGAGTTAAAACAAAGGTGGTGGGGGGGGGGGCGTCGCCTCAGCTTCATGTTGGAAAAGACCACACTCGGCCTTCCCAGTCGCATCAAACCCCGCCTTGTTTTTCCCCGTCCAAAGATCAATTCAGCCATTGTGAGGCTTTCCTCTGACCCAGTTAGTGAGCCCCCGGGACCCGGGACCCGGGACCCCCCCCCCCCCACCCCCTCCGAAACACACACACTTTGTTGGGCTGCTAACTGAAACGGACACTGAAATGCCAGAGCTGACAGCAACACGGTGAAACCCCGCCAGGAGAGGTGAGTGGGTCTATCGCTTCCCCTCCCCGATTCACCACGCTCACGTACCGAGGCCTCTTTTCAGCAACATATCACAACCGCTCCGACGCCGGCTCGGTCGTAGCGAAGGAGGGAACAGCCGAAGAATCCCGGCAACGTGGCTCGATCTCGTGCAAAAGGGCGGCTTTAACCGCGCACTTAAATCTCAAGCGAACGTGAGCCCGCGTAAACGAGGAGCGAGGTAAAACCCAAATCACAGCCATTCACATCAAGGGGAATTCCAACACGAGTGGACGAACCCTCCACAACAACACAGCGAGCAGCCCCGGCGGCAGGCGGCCATGTTACCTGCGAACACACGCGTCCCCCCCCCCATTCCACCCACACGTGCACGCTGCCAGACAGCAGCGAGAGCGCGGTGAAAAACAAGAGATGACTAGAAAAGAGAACAAATCACCACAAGCTCAGCTCGGTGCTTACCCCTCTGCCTTTCCTTTCAGCTCTGCAAAACACAACACAAAAAAAAACAAGAACTTTGCCCAGAAGGCCCCAAAAGACCAAACTTTGAACCGTCTGTTTACACACAACGTCCACCCTAGACCTCTGTCGGCCTGCGATAGGGGGGGGGGGGTTTCTTTTGGAGGCAGAGATAGCGACGTCGAACGTTATCTCTTATCGTTCAACAAAAAATCTGCACCGGACTTGCAGAAGAAGAAAGGGGGGGGAAAAAATCACAGTTAGGCAGAGAATGAACCCAAGGTGTCAGCGATGATTCTGGGAGGGCACAGAAACACAAACCAAACAGGCGGCGAATAAAATCTTAAAGGAACCAATGAGTGAAGTGAAGCGAAACACAATGCTGGCTCCGAAGCTGTTTACTTGCCGAGCACCAGTGGAGCCACAGCTGGTGACACTCACCTCTGACCTCTCTCCCCAATTATATATGGCCAATTACGCCACTCTTGCTCCACCCCCTCTGCTGATCCGGGGAGGGCTGCAGACCACCACATGCCTCCTCCCATACATGTGGAGTCGCCAGCCGCTTCTTTTCACCTGACAGTGAGGAGTTTCGCCAGGGGGATGTAGCGCGTGGGAGGATCACGCTATCCCCCCCCCCCCAGTTCCCCCTCCCCCCTGAACAGGCGCCCCGACCGACCGGAGGAGGCGCTAGTGCAGCGACCAGGGCACACACCCACATCCGGCTTCCCACCCGCAGACACGGCCAACTGTGTCTGTAGGGAAACGGTCTCTTCGACCTACGTGAGCATCGTTACAGAATGTCTACATCAAGATTTTGTTAAACAATATTGAAGCCAGTTGGTTATGACTTCAGATGAGCCCTGTTTACCATCCCTCACTACCACAAACTACCCTGACCCTGCATTTATTGTAATAATCGTTACATTTATATAGCGCTTTTCTAGACACCCAGAGTGCTTCACATTGAAGGGGGTAACTCGCTTCAACCACCACAAATGTGGAGCACCCACCTGGGTGATGCCTGGCAGCCATTTTGCACCAGAACGCTCACCACACATCAGCTTGAGGTGGCGAGGGAGGAATCATTGAGCCAATTACATGGGAGGATGATTAGGTGGCCAGGGGGAGAGAGCCAGGTTGGGAATTTTGCCAGGACACCGGGGGTCCCCCTACTCTTTGTGATAAGTGCCATGGGATCTTTAATGATCACAGTGAGTCAGGACCTCGGTTTAACGTCTCATCCGAAGGACGGCGCCTCCTACAGCACAGTGTGCCCGTCACTGCACTGGGTTTTGATATGTGTTGTTTTCATTAGGACCAGAGGGAAGACTGCCCCCCACTGGCCCACCAACACCACTTCCGACAGCAACAAATTTTCCCAGGAGGTCTCCCATCCAAGTACTAGCCAAGCCCATACCTGCTTAGCTTCCGACATTTGGCAGAGCCAGGGTACATGTTGGTATGGCTGCCAGCACACCGTGTACCATCATGATTATTATGCTGCGTTCAAGACAACCCAGAACTTGGATTGTTCCCAAATTTTGAGCAAACTTGTTCATGCTATTTACTTAATTAATTAATGAAAAATAAAAAAAACATGGATGCTCATAGGAAAAACTTTATTACCGAAATGTGTTCATGCTCAACACTTTCTTATATTGCAATTACGTCCTAGAAGTAGGATATATACATTGGATATCTAGTTATTCTTTTGCTTGCAAATGCATGCAGTTATTTCAGCCATTCCGCCGAATTAGTGCCTTTTGTGTCCCCAGGATATTATATGCATGAATATGCATTAAAAGTATATGTGTAATACATTACATTATCAAGCAAAGTGTCCTTCACTTTGTCCTAATGGCAATTTTATGACATATCATGTAAAACCTTTATAAAAACATAGAAAACTGAAAAAAACGAGTTTAGCCTGTCCCCACTCTCTTGATACTACACTTAACCCTGAAATATGATTAGAATCCTTCAATCTTTTTTTTTTGTGCAATTCTATTTCCAATTTAGACATAAAACACATTTTTTCATCGAAAATTTAAATGTTAGTTAAAATACACATTTCGGTCATGTTTTTACTCAGTCCTGTTAAGCTGACCCATTCCCCCCTCTAAAAATTTGGGACATTCCACAAGTCACATGATCAACAGGCTCACGTGAGCCTGTTGATCATGTGTATCAGATCAGGACCATTCTAGTCTCCTGGAGGCCATGGCAAGACCAGCATTAAGTTCTCTCGCTCTATTTTCTGTATTTTTGTTCATATTGTAAGTATGAATGAGAATGTCAATCTGCAGTCCTGTTGTCTAAATTATTCCTTCGGTGTTGTTTTTTTTTAAAGACAGTCTTGGTAAACCACTTGAAGGTGCTAAATGTTCTCATGCTATTAGCATTGATGCCATGTGGCTACATTTCATGCATTTTCTAATGCTATGCTAAAAAATAATTCCTGTACCTAGTATGAAGGGTAACAGGACTGAATAAGAGTAACAGGAGTGAGAAGTTTGAATGAAATAGCCAATTTAAATGTGTATCTGATATATACGTTGATTAATTATAATACTGTTCTGTTGATTTTAATTTTTACAGTTGGAATTACTGAAGGTGTTTTCAGTTTTGCAATGTAAACACATTACTTACAGGGAGCCAATCAATTAAGTTAAAGTAAAATTTCTATAGTGATGGTCCTTGCACTCAGTACAAGCAACGAGCGAATTTCCTTTTCCTGTTTGGTACCGAGTTGTTCAGAAGAAGAGTCACTACTGGAACGTGGAACTTCTTTGAGGCATGCCACAGCAAGGGCGACCCGGATGGAGTGGGAGGGGCCCTGAAGAGGACGGCTGACAGTCATGTCAGCAAGGGATCAGATATCTCTGATGCTTCAGTGCTTTTTTTCTGTGTTCAGCAAGACGGATACAACAACCAGGTTGTTTTTTTTGGTGGAAGAGGAAGCAGTCGACAGAGCAGTGTCAGAGATGACCAAGGATGGGCCACCAGTTCCATCTACAGTGAAGCTGTATCAGGCAGTAACTCTAAGGTCATGGAGAGCTGACCCGCTGTCGGGGTTGGATTCGCTAAGCCAGGTTTTAGTGAAACAAAGAGCAGCAGAACGTGCAAGTGTTACGCCCCTGTAAGGGGGAATAGAAAGAAACAAAACACAGACACGATGTTGCTGCAGTCAAGTCCGATGTTGTAATGCATTTTCCAAAACTTTCATATTTACATGTTCACCAAGCTTCTCAATAAACATTGCATTGTCCCTATAAACAATTTGAAACAGTGCATTGTCCCTTTAAGAAAGTACACAATTAGAAAAATGTAGCATTGTCAATTGTCACAATGAAAAATACCAATATTGTCTTTATGCTACCTTAAACAACACAGAAAACACATTGGATATACAGTGCATCCGGAAAGTATTCACACCCCTTCACTTTCCCCACATTTTGTTATGTTACAGCCTTATTCCAAAATGGATTAAATTCCTTTTTTTTCTCATCCATCTACATACAATACCCCATAATGACAAAGCGAAAAAGGTTTTGTAGAAATTTTTGCAAATTTATTAAAAATAAAAACTGAAATATTGCATGTACATAAGTATTCACACCCTTTACTCAGTACTTGGTTGAGGCACCCTTGGCAGCGATTACAGCCTCAAGTCCTTTTGGGTATGAAGCTACAAGCTTGGCACACCTATATTTGGGGTATTTCTCCCATTCTTCTCTGCAGATCCTCTCGAGCTCTGTAAGGTTAGATGGGGAGTGTAATCTCGCCATGGATTGTAAGCTTACTTTTTCCCCACATTCGCACTGCTCTACGGCAATCCCTCTTGAGCAAACACATTTGCTCAGTCTTCCAGGGTATCACTGTAGTCTGTGATTTTTTTCCCTTAGTTTTCATAGGAGCCACTATGTCGAGAGCTGACTAGTTTAAAGTTGAAGTGGTTAACTTTATCATGTACTGGGGAAATATCAGCTGACAGAAGAAGACTGCGAAGGTGATGAGGGAAGTTAATGACTGCAGAAGGACTAAGAAAACGTCTTTTTATGATACACTCTGTGTTGTTTTTTGCTAAGTCAGAGACAATCATGTGGAAAAAACAAACAGTAGTGATCTGATAAATCAGTATCAACAATCTTGTCAACAGCAATATTCAGGCCTCTAGAGATAACTAAATCTAGGGTGTGGCCAAGGTTGGCTCAACAACATGTTGAATAAAATCAAAGGAAAGCAGAAGCTGTACAAACTCCATAGCTTTGCCCTCCGAGGCGTTATCCACATGCAAATTAAAGTCCCCAGAAATTAAAATTCTGTCATACTTAGTAAAACAAATCGACAGTAGTTCTGATATTTCAGGTAAAAATAAGGCTGTATGCTGTTGTGGAAACAAAAATATTTTGTCTTTGCAAGGTCTCTGGTGAGAATTGCAATAACAGACAAATGAAGCAGAGTTGTCCATCTGAATTTAATTCTTGCAAGAAGGAGCAACATCATAACAGAGTGCTATGCAGTCTGTCAGAGGAGCTCCAAGAGGGGTAGTCCAGCAGTCACGTTTATACACAGAAAAGAGGAAAGGGGGAAAGGGGAACGGAACGTATAGGTGGTTACACCTCAGATCAAAAGTCAGTCCGGACCAGTTCTTCGTTTGCGTTTGGATATCGGCCGTGGCCCAAAGTGGTTTCTAAAAACAGAAGTTCAACAAGAGTGCAAGTGCAGGACAAACAGACGGTCTCTAATAGCAGAAGTTGAACAAAAGAAGAGTAAGTCTAATTTTTTTCATTACACTTCCCCCCTTTTGAGTACATCAGTGCCTGACCTCACAAATGCTCTTCTGGATGAATGGGCAAAAATTCCCACAGATACACTCTAAGATCTTGTGGAAAGCCTTCCCAGAAGAGTGGAAGCTGTTATAGCTGCAAAGGGGGGAACAATGCCTATGGATTTAGAATGGGATGTCATAAAAGCTCCTGTAGGTGTAATGGCCAGGTGTCCCAATACTTTTGTAAATATAGTGTATATATATATCCATCCATCCATCCATTATCTGAACCGCTTATCCTGCTCTCAGGGTCGTGGGGATGCTGGAGCCAACAGTCATTGGGCAGCAGGCGGGGAGACACCCTGGACAGGTCGCCAGGCCATCACAGGGCCCACACACACACACACACACACACACACACACACACACACACACACACACTCATACCTAGGGACAATTTAGTATGGCCGATTCACCTGACTTGCATGTCTTTGGACTATGGGAAGAAACCAGAGCCCCCGGAGGAAACCCACACAGACACGGGGAGAACATGCAAAACCCCACACAGAGTACAACCCGGGACAACCCACCAAGGTTGGACTACCCCGGGACTCAAACCCAGGACCTTCTTGCTGTGAGGCGACCGCACTAACCACTGTGTGTGTGTGTGTGTGTGTGTGTGTGTGTGTGTGTGTGTGTGTGTGATAAATCTCACTCTTGGGTGGTGTGTGTCATCCTCATGCTGGGGTCCCCTACCAGAGGCCTGGGAGTTTGAGGGTTCTGTGGAGTATCTTAGCTGTTCCTAGGACTGCACTCTTCTGGACAGAGACCTCAGATGTTGTTCCTGGAATCTGCTAAGGTCCTTGGGACTTCAAGTTCCAGACTGACAAGCAGGTGCTGGCTAACCAACCGGACATTGTGGTGGTCCACAAGGAACCGAAGTCAGCAGTAGTGATCGATGTAGCAATATCAAGCGACGGCAACAGGAAGAAAGAGTATGAGAAGCTGGAGAAATATCAAGGACTGAAGGAAGAACTAGATCGGATGTGGAAGGTGAAATCCACAGTAGTCCCGAGGTAATAGGAGCACTAGAGGCTGTAACCCCCAAGCTGGGAGAGTGGCTCCAGAGCTAACACGTCAGGCCAGGACTCTGCAGTCTACACCCATCTACAGGCCAGTAGCCACTCTTTCAGGGATGAGGATGTGCACACCCGATAGGTAGGAACGATGGTTTGAATGGGGAGTCGTACATGGCCTCCCCATCTTAACATAGATCAGGGGGCCATCTATTTTAAGAGGGAACGACCATCCCTGAACCGAGGAGGGGGCCCTAAGAGTACATCTGTCGCAATTTTACAAGGCTGTGACTGCAAACATTCCCAAATCCCCTGTGAATAATGCACATGGCCTTTGAAACTCTAATGGTCTCAGCCATATTTGCATATGAAACTGGTCGTTGGGGTTCGGTTGTTATACATCTGTCGTCATCTTAACAGTGCTGTGATTGCAACATTTCCTAGTCTTCTGTGAATAGTACAAATGGCCTTTGACACTCTAGTTAATGGTCATGTCACCCATATGACACTGGTTGGTTGGTTTTGGTTGTTATGCAACTGTATTGTACTGTATTGTTTATAAGGGGTGGGGGTACCTGCAGTCAGTTTAGACTGAAGATGTCACTTAGCTGAGTGATGAAACATATCTGTTAATAAACGTTGTATTCAGATGAACTGATTCAAACTTATTTGAATTCCTTTCTGTCCTTTGACTAGCTATAAACATGGATCCTACGTTGTCCATTAGTAAAGTATCTACATTTTTTTAAGTGGATTTCACTCAGCTTATCACTGATGTTCCCTGTCTTACAATAATGTGCATGCTGTTGACAATAAACAGGATCTGACGTTTTCCTCATGAATCGAGGCCATAATGCCAAGCTGGATGAGAGACATGGCCTTGTGTATCCTCAGCAAACCCAAATGAGGCGGGGATTTGGTGTTGTTCGCCCATGGCATAGGCATTGAAGTTACACTGCTTTGTTTTCATAAAGTTGGGGTCCTGGGATGGGGAGTCAAGCATACAGTGGTTAATGGAGTTCATGGACAAGTTCTCGCCTTTTTCCAACTGGGTCTCCTTCAGCAGTTCATCTTCAAACCAACACGGATTCTCCAGCTGATATGAATGAAAAGCTTCTATGGCGTCCCTCAAGGCTCGACCCCAGGGACAGTAGTGATACTCATGCTCCTCAAGGCCTTTAATGCGGTTCTCTCTGCCTGGCCTGTGCTTTTCAACGTCCAGGATTCGAAAGAAGAGCTCCTCAAACTGTTTCATTAGCTTGTACCGTACAGTAATGTTGAATGGGGAGGGGATGTCGTCCTCAGAGCAGACATCTTCAAAGTAAGCCACTATGTATTTCTCAAAGGATGCAGACCGCACAAAATCAGGCACCATGAGAGTGAGTGCCGGGGTGAGCATGTCACCCATCAATGAGTGAAGGTCCTCTCTCAGAAAAACCTGTTTGCCTCCGCACATGGCTCTCCACTTGGCTTGCACTCCCCGCGAGCAGAGGATCAGTATCTTATCTGCGGATCCCTCAATTTGTTCCCGGTGCCAGTCTAACCACCTGACGCTGCCCAGCATTCCCAACCTGGCAGAGTCCAGCAGATCCAGGACCACCTCCGTGCCGCATTTAGCCACCAGGAAGGCTGAAAGCTTCAGAACAATATTTTTGTACAAAGGGTGGTCGAGGGAGTGGATGATGAGAACTCTTTTTCTCTCCTGCACTTGGATACACGTGGGTTTATTTTCCACATCAGTTTTGTTTGCAGGATCTAAGAGAAAAGTGGGAGAAGCGCTTAGATTTCTTCTTAGATTATGTTATCCGTTTTATATGATTTGTTTTTTTCTGAGGAAGCAAACCTTTGTGAAATTTTCTCCACAGCAAATAAGCAAGACAACCTCCAACTGTGGCCATTCCCATCATTGCTTTTACCAGCAAAGTGCGTGGAGGTGGCTTGGTGTAATCTAAAATTAAACAGCAGGGAAAACAACAACAAAACATGAATATACATGAATATCTATGAAGGTTAACAAAAAGAATAAATTGATTTATTTTTGAAATTTCATACGCAATATATTCAATGAAAACCTATCTTAAACAGATCACATATCCTACTCACGTATGCAGTAATTAAATGTTTTGTTGCAATGCAAACAGTCATTCTTGCACCATATGAAAAATGGCTGAACCTTTGGGGTAAAGAAAAAATTCCCACTGTAAAATTTTAGGGCAAATACTTCAAGCAAACTTTTGATAGCACGTTGCTATCAAAAATGATTATCATTACATGATGTACCCCAGAGAAGCGGCTGGTGATGATTGAACAAATGAATGAATGAATACATGATGCAGCCAGATGACTTACCACAAAGAACATATCACACTCCAAAAGCTGCCATATTTCCAGGTCAAAGGTCACATCCAGTGATGTTCTGTTCTCCTGTTTGATGGAACAATGAAGTGAACGTAGAAAATTCATTTCGTCACTGTGTCTGCACTTGGCTTGTACTAAGCAGTTCATGCAACCAACTCCTGTGATAGTCACACAAATTCTGACAATTTAGTTCCCGCTTTTATATCAGTGAGCAGCCAACAGACACATGCAGTACCTTTGTGACTACCTCTGAGTTGGTGAAACCAGGGATCTGAAGTGACACTTTATATCTCTCAGAACATTCAGAAGTATCGAAGCCCACTGTGATGGTCATCATTTTATGCCCTTCATCCACCGAAACTGCTCCAGTCATTTTAGGATCCCAGAGGCTGCCTGAAAATAGGAATAAAGCAAACAGTACGCCCACAAATGAACTTGAATCTCCTCCAGTACCGAACATCAAAACAACAGTTAGGCAAGGCAAGGCAAATTTATTTGTATAGCACATTTCAGCAACAAGGCAATTCAAAGTGCTTTACAGACAACATTAAGACAAAATGTAAAAGCAACATAGGGCAATAAAAATACATTTAAAAACAAATAAAAAGACAAGAGTAAAAGTTATAGTCCAGTGTAAGATGATAATCAAAAGCTTCAAATTTGATTTAATAAAAGAGCGGCAAAGAGGAAAGCCTTCAGACTTGATTTAAAAGAACTGAGAGTTGCAGCAGACCTGCAGTTTTCTGGGAGTTTGTGCATAAAAAGTGAAAGCTGTCTCTCCATGTTTAGTTTTAGATTTGGGGACAAAAAGCAGACCTGTCCCAGATGACCTGAGAGGTCTGGATGGTTCATAGCGTAGCAGAAGATCAGAAATGTGTTTTGGCCCTAAACCATTCATTGCTTTATAAACCAAGAGCAGTATTTCAAAACCAATTCTTTGATGGGCAGGAAGCCACTGTAACGACCTCAAAACTGGAGTGATGTGATCCACATTTGGGTTTTAGTAAGGACCCGAGCAACAACATTCTGAATCAGCTGCAGCTATTTGATTGATTTTTTTAGGAGACCTTTAAAGACACCATTACAGTAGTTAAGTAGACTGAAGATACTAAATGCATGAACAAATTCTTCCAAATCCTACTGAGACATAGATCCTTTAATTCTTGATATAGTCTTCATTTGATAGTATGCTGACTTTGTAATAACCTAAATTTGTCTATTGAAATTCAGGTCTGAGTCCATGACTATACCAAGATTTCTGGCTTGGTTTGTGGTTTTTAACATTACTGGTTGTAGCTGAGCACCGACTTTTAATCGTTCTTCCTTGACTCCAAAGACAATTTCTTCAGTTTTATATTTGTTTAATTGAACAAAGTTCTGAGACATCCAATTTTGTTCAATGCACTTACTCAGTACTTGTATGGAATTATAGTCCCCTGGTGATATGGTTACGTGTCATCTGCATAATTATGGTAACATATTTTGTTGTTTTCATAATTTGAACTAGTGGGAGCATATAAATGTTAACCAGAAGTGGCCCCAGAATATGACCTGTGGGGAACTCCACAGGTCATTTTTGTTCACTAAATTAGACACAAAGCCCCTGTCCTTTTAAGTAAGATCTCACCCTTTCAGTCACTACCCAAAGCTCATGACCATAGATGAGGGTTGGAACATGCTATTGAAATCATCTAGGCTATTTATAAGGTATATTTTTCAGAACTGCTACACAAATCAATTAGTTGGCCGAGTGACCTGAAAAAGTCTGAATGTATTATCTTGAGTTATATAGTTAAAGGTGCAATCTGTAATGCACCGCCATGGCTATGCGGAGTACTGCAACAACACGAGCACTCAGTGGATAACAAAAAAACATGTCGTATCTTGCCATCGGATCAACAATACTGGGTATTTGTTTGAGAAATTGAGAATCCTGAAAGCCTCAAACGAAACTGAAAGAGATGCAGCATTGGCTGGGTTTCTCATTTGCAATGCAAACAGTGTTCACAACATCTGACCTGAAAAACAGCAGAAGGGGGACAGACAGCTGCTGTGTGCATCAATTGCGATTGCACCTTTAAAATAACTGTTGTATTCCAACTGAGTTAATTTGGATGTCACAGTGGCATGAGCATCAGTGCATTGTGGGGATGATTTCTCATCACTCCAATACAGTAAATCCAAATATAGTAAACACACATTCATACAAAAACAGAAAAATATTAGTGCTGTTTCCAATACAGTAGTTTTTCTATATGGCTCCTGATAAATCCTATGATGATGTTGATGATGAGTTACCTGGTATAGTGATCCATTTGTAAATCCTGTAATGTTCAATATCAGGCTCTGGTAAATTAAAGACTGACACCAAATATGTACGCCCAGGATCTACCACCACTCCATCCAATGAAAACGTCCACTGAAAAAAAAAAAAAACTCCTTTAGGGATCTACATGTGGAATAGGTCATTTCTAAACATGCTGCATATTGGCATTGTTGTCACCAAGGTTCATTCAGCTGTCACAGTCTTGCCTTGTTACGGTCAGGAGTCAGGTCACTTTCAATCTTGAAAGCATAACACACGCACAAACTTTCATTGTTTGCTACATCCAGAATGTTTATCTGTGATCCTTGCAGGGATAAGACTGCACCTGTGGAGAGAGTTGACACTATGAAGGATATATATATATATATATATATATATATATATATATATAGATAGATAGATAGATAGATAGATAGATAGATAGATAGATAGATATCGCGTTTTTTTTTTGGAAACCGTCAATGGTGCTGATAAAAGTGCTCAACAAATGAGGAGCGGAATATCAATATTGATATTATTATTATTTCTATTATATTGATATCAATATTAATATATCATCAGCTGTCAACTGACAGCTGACGATTGCTTATGGCATGATACAGGCTTGTACTGTCTCATAAAGAATTTACTTGACTCACTGGATTATATATATATATATATATATATATATATATATATATATATATATATATATATATATATATATATATGTATATGTTTTAAACTCATCAGCTGCCAATGTGATTAAACAACACCATATTTTAATCACATTGGCAGCTGATGAATGCGTAACACACGAAACAAGCTTGTACTGAAATGCATAAAGAATTTTCCTACATCTATCTTAATATTCCGCTCTTCATTTGTTGAGCACTTTTATCAACACCATTGATGGTTTCTGGGAAAGAAAACGCTATATATACACTACCGTTCAAAAGTTTGGGATCACCCAAACAATTTCGTGTTTTCCATGAAAAGTCACACTTATTCACCACCATATGTTGTGAAATGAATAGAAAATAGAGTCAAGACATTGACAAGGTTAGAAATAATGATTTGTATTTGAAATAAGATTTTTTTTTACATCAAACTTTGCTTTCGTCAAAGAATCCTCCATTCACAGCAATTACAGCATTGCAGACCTTTGGCATTCTAGCTGTTAATTTGTTGAGGTAATCTGGAGAAATTGCACCCCACGCTTCCAGAAGCAGCTCCCACAAGTTGGATTGGTTGGATGGGCCCTTCTTTGAGCAGATTGAGTTTCTGGAGCATCACATTTGTGGGGTCAATTAAACGCTCAAAATGGCCAGAAAAAGAGAACTTTCATCTGAAACTCGACAGTCTATTCTTGTTCTTAGAAATGAAGGCTATTCCATGCGAGAAATTGCTAAGAAATTGAAGATTTCCTACACCGGTGTGTACTACTCCCTTCAGAGGACAGCACAAACAGGCTCTAACAGGTACTATTTAATGAAGATGCCAGTTGGGGACCTGTGAGGCGTCTGTTTCTCAAACTAGAGACTCTAATGTACTTATCTTCTTGCTCAGTTGTGCAACGCGGCCTCCCACTTCTTTTTCTACTCTGGTTAGAGCCTGTTTGTGCTGTCCTCTGAAGGGAGTAGTACACACCGGTGTAGGAAATCTTCAATTTCTTAGCAATTTCTCGCATGGAATAGCCTTCATTTCTAAGAACAAGAATAGACTGTCGAGTTTCAGATGAAAGTTCTCTTTTTCTGGCCATTTTGAGCGTTTAATTGACCCCACAAATGTGATGCTCCAGAAACTCAATCTGCTCAAAGAAGTGCCCATCCAACCAATCCAACTTGTGGGAGCTGCTTCTGGAAGCGTGGGGTGCAATTTCTCCAGATTACCTCAACAAATTAACAGCTAGAATGCCAAAGGTCTGCAATGCTGTAATTGCTGCAAATGGAGGATTCTTTGACGAAAGCAAAGTTTGATGTAAAAAAAATCTTATTTCAAATACAAATCATTATTTCTAACCTTGTCAATGTCTTGACTCTATTTTCTATTCATTTCACAACATATGGTGGTGAATAAGTGTGACTTTTCATGGAAAACACAAAATTGTTTGGGTGATCCCAAACTTTTGAACGGTAGTGTATATATATTTACTGAACAATATGAACTGGAAGTGTTATTTTTTAATGCACCATATGAGGTCTGAAGCCCATGCCATTTGGCCAAAGCCTATGGTAAACATTACCATGCGCTGGCATTTGCCATGTCACTTTTAAAACAGGAAGGTGAAAACCATCCTCCATGCCAGATCCCACACGCTCGGAAACCCACTCCGGTCCCGTGGGAGCTTTGTGTCTGGGTACAACTATACTTTCCTCTGAGCAGTTATCTGGTATTTGGGAAAAGGGTACATGAAATATTACATTGTTAACAGAGTTTACTTTTGTCCACCTTTGTCTAGCCAGATTAAACACGTAGGAATAAATAAAATGTAAGACCTAAATAAAAATGAAAATGAGTTACAGAAGGTTCCAACATGACTATTTCTCCCCCCCCCCCTCTGACGATTTTAAAACTTCAACATGAGATATTTTTTAGGATGTTTGTGAATGTTTACATTCATTTGTCCTTGCTGCTTGAGTGTTGATGATCGGACTGCACATATGCATAGTCAGTGGTCATTTCTAAATGTTTTAATCAAAGAAGGTTGAATCAGCTCATCTGGATACAACTTTTACTGACAGATACCTGGTTTTCTTGCCTGGATTATTGAGCATGCACCAAGACAAAAATGTTTTAATGCTTTATTTAAGAAAAATCAATGAAAAACAAAAAGTATAATTTTGTTGGCACTTACTCAGTCTAACTGTACATGAAATATCCTGGTGGAGAAAACAAACAAACATCTGTTAACTTAAAGGCATAGCTGACACAGCATTGGCACTATTGTTGTCAATGAGACTTCATTACTGCTATTGATATTGTGCTTGTTAATTTTCGTAGATGTGCTCTGGCGGGTATTTAAAATGGGTTTTGGCTGTTGAGTTGTTTGCCTTTTGCCAAAAGCATTATGTGTAAAGTTGAATGGCAGTGGTACTCCAGAATAATACAGTTACATACATTTTTCATCAATATACTATGTTAGGAACGAAACTATTGTAATGTAATCACCACTACCTTGTGTTTGCAGTCCAGATGATTGTCAAGAATCCTGAGCGGGGCTGACACAAACAGCATGGCAGCAAAACTAAAAACACAGAGAAAATAATGTACATGATCACGAATCATTTTCATGACAGTCTAAAGAGATTTAGTTCAAAAACTTCAAGAACTGTGAAACCAGAGCAAGCAGGCTGAAGTTGTGAAACCACTCGTGTTAGAAAGGTTGGTCTAATAGGCTGATCCTCCTATATGTTAAATCCGGCTGACAGGTTGGGGTTTTTTTTTTCAGTTTATCAAGCTTTAACATCTAATTTCAAAGGAAAGAGGAAGTATGCTGTCTTCAAATGTACCTTTCAGCATCTGTTCTCATGGCTCATGGGGAGCGTTGCCCTGAACACATTCATTGCTATATATATATATATATATATATATATATATATATATATATATATATATCATTTTTTTCTGAAACCGTCAATGGTGTTGTAAGTGCTCAACTAATGAGGAGCAGAATATCAACACGAGTACGGGAAAAAAAAGTTTTAATGCACAGCAGTACAGGCCTGTTTCCTGTGTGAAACGCATGAAACAGGACTGTACTGCAATGCATTAAAATCTTTTTCCTGCATCCATGTTGAGATATATATATATATGTGTGTGTGTGTGTGTGTGTGTGTGTATAAAATCTCCCTCTTTCAGTTGGTGTGTGTCTTCCTCATGCTTGGGTCCCCTACCAGAGGCCTGGGAGTTTGAGGGTTCTGTGCAGTATCTTAGCTGTTCCTAGGACTGCACTCTTCTGGACAGAGACCTCAGATGTTGTTCCTGGGATCTGCTAAGGTCCTGTGGGACGTCAAGTTCCAGACTGACAAGCAGGTGCTGGCTACCCAACCGGACATTGTGGTGGTCCACAAGGAACATAAGCCAGCAGTAATGATCGATGTAGCAATCTCAAGCGACGGCAACATCAGGAAGAAAGAGTATGAGAAGCTGAAGAAATATCAAGGGATGAAGGAAGAACTAGATCAGATGTGGAAGGTGAAATCCACGGTAGTCCCGAGGTAATAGGAGCACTAGGGAGCTGTAACCCCCAAGCTGGGAGAGTGGCTCCAGCAGATTCCAGGAACATTGGAGGTCTCTGTCTACAAGAGTGCAGTCCTAGGTACAGCTAAGATACTGCGCAGAACCCTCACATTACCAGGCCTCTGGTAGAGGATCTGAGCTTGAGGAAGACACACACCACCCAAAAAAAGGGTGAGGGAGATTTTTTTATATCCATTATCCAAAAACTGCTTATCCTGCTCTCAGGGTCGCAGGGATGCTGGAGCCTATCCCAGCAGTCATTGGGCGGCAGACAGGGAGACACCCTGGACAGGCCGCCAGGCCATCTTAGGGCCGACATATATATATATATATATATATATATATGTCGGCCCTAAGATGGCCTGGCACAAAAAGTAAGGAAATGTGTGTTTGGTAGATTATTTCTTTGTTGTAACAATGCTTCTTGTCAGTGAATCTTATACCGTTGGAAAGCCTGTTTATTTCCCTTTTAAATGGTGCCACATTTGTAAGGAACATGCATTTGTGGGATGAGCAGCAGAGCTGAGTATGTGGGTTGCGCCCATGAAAAATTTGCCAGATCTTCTCTGCCAATGCCAAACAGCTTATTTTGCTGTTGCTATTGACTCTTGTTTTGAGTTTCTGGTACCCCAGGTGCTGACAATCAGCTGCCTGATATAAGATTTATTGCCAAGAAGCATCGTTACAACAAAGACATAATCTACCAAACACACATTTCCTTACTTTTTGTGCTGTTATATATATATATATATATATACACTACCGTTCAAAAGTTTGGGATCACATTGAAATGTCCCTATTTTTGAAGGAAAAGCACTGTACTTTTCAATGAAGATAACTTTAAACTAGTCTTAACTTTAAAGAAATACACTCTATACATTGCTAATGTGGTAAATGACTATTCTAGCTGCAAATGTCTGGTTTTCGGTGCAATATCTACATAGGTGTATAGAGGCCCATTTCAAGCAACTATCACTCCAGTGTTCTAATGGTACAATGTGTTTGCTCATTGGCTCAGAAGGCTAATTGATGATTAGAAAACCCTTGTGCAATCATGTTCACACATCTGAAAACAGTTTAGCTCGTTACAGAAGCTACAAAACTGACCTTCCTTTGAGCAGATTGAGTTTCTGGAGCATCACATTTGTGGGGTCAATTAAACGCTCAAAATGGCCAGAAAAAGAGAACTTTCATCTGAAACTCGACAGTCTATTCTTGTTCTTAGAAATGAAGGCTATTCCATGCGAGAAATTGCTAAGAAATTGAAGATTTCCTACACCGGTGTGTACTACTCCCTTCAGAGGACAGCACAAACAGGCTCTAACCAGAGTAGAAAAAGAAGTGGGAGGCCGCGTTGCACAACTGAGCAAGAAGATAAGTACATTAGAGTCTCTAGTTTGAGAAACAGACGCCTCACAGGTCCCCAACTGGCATCTTCATTAAATAGTACCCGCAAAACACCAGTGTCAACATCTACAGTGAAGAGGTGGCTGCGGGATTCTGGGCTTCAGGGCAGAGTGGCAAAGAAAAAGCCATATCTGAGACTGACCAATAAAAGAAAAAGATTAAGATGGGCAAAAGAACACAGACATTGGACAGAGGAAGACTGGAAAAAAGTGTTGTGGACGGATGAATCCAAGTTTGAGGTGTTTGGATCACAAAGAAGAACGTTTGTGAGACGCAGAACAAATGAAAAGATGCTGGAAGAATGCCTGACGCCATCTGTTAAGCATGGTGGAGGTAATGTGATGGTCTGGGGTTGCTTTGGTGCTGGTAAGGTGGGAGATTTGTACAGGGTAAAAGGGATTCTGAATAAGGAAGGCTATCACTCCATTTTGCAACGCCATGCCATACCCAGTGGACAGCGCTTGATTGGAGCCAATTTCATCCTACAACAGGACAATGACCCTAAACACACCTCCAAATTGTGCAAGAACTATTTAGAGCAGAAGCAGGCAGCTGGTATTCTATCGGTAATGGAGTGGCCAGCGCAGTCACCAGATCTGAACCCCATTGAGCTGTTGTGGGAGCAGCTTGACCGTATGGTACGCAAGAAGTGCCCATCCAACCAATCCAACTTGTGGGAGCTGCTTCTGGAAGCGTGGGGTGCAATTTCTCCAGATTACCTCAACAAATTAACAGCTAGAATGCCAAAGGTCTGCAATGCTGTAATTGCTGCAAATGGAGGATTCTTTGACGAAAGCAAAGTTTGATGTAAAAAAAATCTTATTTCAAATACAAATCATTATTTCTAACCTTGTCAATGTCTTGACTCTATTTTCTATTCATTTCACAACATATGGTGGTGAATAAGTGTGACTTTTCATGGAAAACACAAAATTGTTTGGGTGATCCCAAACTTTTGAACGGTAGTGTATATATATATATATATATATGTGTGTGTGTGTGTGTGTGTGTGTGTGTGTGTGTAATCCCTCTATTGTTTTTACAATCGCTCCAAATTTCATCTCCGTAAAGTCTGCAGGGGGTTTTTCTCAGTCAACAAAACCAGTCATTGCACGTTGGCTGACGCTAGATTAAAACGTGGCAAAACTTAAATTGAAACCCGCAAGGTCTACTCTATCAACGACTCATGTGCCAAGTGACCTTTCCAAAATGTGCAGCCGGCACATAACAGCTAACTGATGAAATTTCTTCTGCGGCGAGTATCAAAAGTTCAAGGGCGTAAGGTAAATCCGCACATGCGGGAGCCTAACGGGGGCCTCGCCAAAGAATTCTACATAACGTATTTCGCCATTTGTTGCTGACGAACTCACGACATCACTGTGGATTGGTGCTTCTCAAATAAATGTGACATATCCTGAAACAGTCACTGGGGGAATCACAGTCAGTTTTACCAATTCTAAATTATCTGTGCACGTAGGCTGCACTCAGTGACTGGATGTAGGTCACCGAAAAATGCTGTGTAAAGCAAAATATAAAGGGGGCGTCCGGGCGGCGTGGCAGCCTACTCCGCTGTCTACCAATATGGGGCTCACTGGTTCGAGTCCTCGTGTTACCTCCGGCTTGGTTGAGCGTCCCTACAGACACAATTAGCCGTGTCTGCGGGTGGGAAGCTGGATGTGGGTATGTGTCCTGATCGCTGCACTAGCGCCTCCACTGGTCGGCCGGAGTGTCTGTTCAAGGGGGGGGGGGGATAGCGTGATCCTCCCACGCGCTACATCCCCCTGGCGAAACTCCTCACTGTCAGGTGAAAGGAAGCGGCTGGCGACTCCACATGTATGGGAGGAGGCATGTGGTGGTCTGCAGCCCCCCCCGGATCGGCAGAGGGGGTGGAGCAGCGACCGGGACCGCTCGGAAGAGTGGGGTGATTGGCCAGGTACAATTGGTACAAGTACAACAATCAACTTTTATGACTGATAAACTCAATGACGAGCTTGCCTAAACCCCATTAGCCTACAGTCTGACCTCACAGGACGGTACATAATATTCAAGAAAGACAGATGGAAAAGCAGCTCCCTCGAGATCGAGGGCACGTTCTCTTCCTCATGAACAGGATCTAAGCAAGAGGCCAGTAGACAGGCTTGGCTTTCAGCCCCAAACCTTCAGCATTTCATGTTCTGTTTATCAGGGCTTAGTAGCTCGAGAGAACAGCTGTAGTCGCCGATGTGTTAATTCCTCTCCCTCCAAGTGTTGCCTTTGCACTGCGTGGACGCTGAGCTCAGCAAACAACCACTTTAAGACGGGGGGGGGGGGGGGGGCGTCTGCCACTGAAACCTGAGCAGCATAGACTTCGTTCCAGTGTGTAATCCTCCCTCTGCGTTAGCACGTCCCAGGTCAGATTCGGAAGGTAACCTTGATCAGAAGTGTTAATGTGAAAATAAACCTTTGCAGTGAGATAGCGGTATCCTGGGCTGTAACGTGACATCCAGGCGTTTGCCAGAAGGATTTACGCATTGTGTTGCCGTGATGACTTTTAACTTCACAGCAAGGGGGTCTAGGGGTCCCATGTCGGCCTTTCTGTGCGGCGTTTGTTGTCCATACGTTGATATGGGTTTCCTTCCAGAATCAGAATCATGTTTATTGGCCGTGTAGGTTTAAAACGCACATATATGGAATTTGACTCCGGTTTTGTGGCTCTCTCGGTGCACTTAACACAGAATAACAACACTGCAACACAACAATCTTCAGATACTGTATACGCAAGAATTGACTTTATACGGGCAAAATAAGAGGTGATAAGGTGCAATGGTGCAAAGAATGTATCAGAGATGCTGAAATGGATGTTAGCAGGTTACGCACAGGGCGGCACAGTGGTGCAGTAGTTAGCACAGTCGCCTCACAGCAAGGAGGTCCTGGGTTCGAGCCCCGGGGTAGTCCAACCTTGGGGGTCGTCCCGGGTCGTCCTCTGTGTGGAGTTTGTATGTTCTCCCCGTGTCTGTGTGGGTTTCCTCCAGGTGCTCTGGTTTCCTCCCACAGTCCAAAGACAAGTAGGTCAGGTGAATCGGCCATACTAAATTGTCCCTAGGTGTGAATGTATGTGTGTTTGTGTCAGCCCTGTGATGGACTGGCGGCCTGTCCATGGTGTCTCCCCGCCTGCCGCCCAATGATTGCTGGGATAGGCTCCAGCATCCCCGCGACCCTGAGAGCAGGATAAGAAGTTTGGATAATGGATGGATGAATGGACATGACAGAGCGTACCAGTATACGTACAATGTACAGTACCATATAGTATATACAAAATGGTTGGATTTATTGACGGTGTTGGGCGTTCATTTGAATGACAGCCCATGGAAAGAAACTGTTTTTATATCTGGTTGTTTTGGGGTACAGTGCTCTGTAGCATCTACGAGGCTGCAGCGTGTGATGGGTCTGCAGTGATGTTGGCTGCCCATTTCCTGAGTCTGGAGGTGTATAAGTCCTGAATGGAGGGCAGGTTGGCACCAATGCTTTTCTCTACAGACGTAACTGTCCACTGTAGTCTGTCCCTGTCCTGTTTGGTGGCCAATCCAAACCAGACAGTGATGGATGTGCAGAGGGCACTCTAGGTTATTGCAGTGTAGAACTGAATCAGCAGTTCCTGAGACAGGTTGAACTTCTTGAGCTAGTGGAAAAAGTACATCCTCTGCTGGGCCTTTTTGATGATTGTGTCTATGTTGGATGCCCACTTTAGGTCTTGGGAGATTCTGGACCCAAGAAACCTGAAGGTTTTCACCATCGACACCATGATGTTGAGTATGGCGGGGGGGGGGGCAGTGTCGGGGGGCTCCTCCTGAAGTCCACTGTCATCTCCACTGTTTTGATCTTGTTCAGCTCCAGGTTGTTAATGGCCGCATCAGAAGGCCAGCTGATCAACCTCCCGTCTATAAGCAGACTCGTCACCAGCCTGGATAAGGCCACAGTCCGAAGACTCTCATGTTAACTGGAGACACAAAATTGCCCCATAAGTGTGAATTGCATGTGAGTGACTGTATATGTGTGGACCCTTTTGATGGACTGACAATCTGTCCAGGGTGTTTCCATGGACAACACACTGAAATCAGTTTAGAGGGTATAGATATTAAATGAATGAATGCACTATGTGTTGTATAGAAAACTCAGTGAAAGACACCGGCGCTCTAATGCTATAATGCTAAATGCATACAGTTTTGAACTTAGGGCTGGGCAATAATTCAATATTATCATTTACTGTCTTTCAATGACACTGAATAGGCAAGACATTTGGATATTATCGTCACGTGAGCCACAATTTTGTTGTCTATATTAATTATAACTAGAAAAGGTGCAATTCCTAGTACTTGCTAGTTTGGCTGTTCCATATGATTCTCTTTTTATTATTATAATGGGTAAAGTATGTACTTATGTGCGTGTGCATGTGTCCATGTGTGCCTGTATACGCTTCTGAGTCAGTGTGTGTGTGTGTGTGACTGTGTTTTGCTTGAGTAGCTATGCTCCATTGTATTGCTGTGGTCTGTCAATTACAGCTCATGCATATGCGTATTAGCTCATTTGCATGTCATAAAATCTTAAACTCTGTAAAAAGTCTAACTTGAATGTATGTATGTATATATATGTATATATATGTATGTATATATACACACACACACACATGTACGTTTACATCGGTATGTAATTGATCAGCTGGTCATGCTGCTCAGTCTGGTACACTATTGTATGTTTGATTCAGATTAATTTGATGTACTGCCCCCACTGAGATTAATAAATTACTAGTGGACATAAGGAAAGAGAGAGTGGTGATTTGGGGAGTCTGTTTCGAGCCATTCAAACCCGTAAATCTTCCAGTAAAACTCATAAAGTCCCGTTTGCCTAGTCTTGTTTTGCTGAAGCTATGCCATCGCTCTGACGACTACATCAAGAGGCACCTGGCTGCTGCAGAGCGCTGGGTGCTCAGCAGACTCTCGTGGAAGATGACTGTGCGGTTGCCCTGTGTTGGTCCGAGCCAGGAGGATGCCAGGGGTTATTTTATAAAGAGATTAGTGAAGAGTGGATCTCCACATGAGCCCTGACATAGATACCGTGACTGGTATTTGTCTGAGGGAATCCCTGTTATGCCCGCCGCCTTCTGTCACAGTCTTAAAGCGACTTTACGGACATGGCTCCGAGGCTTTGTCTCATCTGACACCTCAGGGCCCTTGCTGATCCCTCGACCCCCAAATGAGGATATGTAACCCCAGGCTTACTGCCCCTGCCAACGTGTTGATGTTAGCTGGGAAGCTGGTGGGGCAAATTCTTGACCCCTGCAGGGTGGCCAGGAGCGGGGGTGACGACAGCTTGCTTGCATGAATGGGTGACCGCCTAGATGAGAAGGTCATCAGATGTTATGATTTACCAGTTTACATGCCCTGGCTTTAGCGTCTTGTCATACCGGCTTACTTTAAAATGGATATATTAGCGTGTTATGTCAGCGATCGTAAGGTGCTTTTATTCTACGCTAACGTGTTTATTCTGTGGTAATGTGCGTACATTATGATAGATGCCCATGTTCATCTTTTTATTTTATTGTTCAGACTTAAAGTGTATACAGAAAATAAAAATGAATGAAGAACAATTCAATTTCAATTTCAGAAAACTTAATTTGCGTTAAGAGCCTTAAATAGTAGGAACACAACACAACAGCTAACAGCACACCCTATACCCAGGGCATCTGGGTAGTGTAGCGGTCTATTCCGTTGCCTATCAACACGGGGATCGCCGGTTCGAATCCCTGTGTTACCTCCGGCTTGGTCGGGCGTCCCTAAAGACGCAACTGGCCGTGTCTGCGGGTCGGAAGCAGGATGTGGGTATGTGAACTGGTCGCTGCACTAGCGCCTCCTCTGGTCGGTCAGGGTGCCTGTTTGGGGAGAGGGGGAACTGGGGGGGAATAGCGTGATCCTCCCACGCACTACATCACCCTGGTGAAACTCCTCACTGTCAGGTGAAAAGAAGCGGCCGGCGACTCCACATGTATGGGAGGAGGCATGTGGTAGTCTGCAGCCCTCCCCGGATCGGCAGAGAGGGTGGAGCAGCGACCGGGATGGCTCAGAAGGGTGGTGTAATTGGCCAAGTACAATTGGGGAGGGGGGGGAGAACACACTATACTGCCACCATACTGCATGGCAAGAACTGCAGAACACAACCACACACCCAAGCATTGTAACATACAGTACATGATGACGCACACCACATGATGCAACATCGTACAGTACTGTACAGCACAACCCTTTATACCAGATGCAGTACACAGCGCAGCGCAGGCGAGGAAAGGCAGCTGTGCCAAACACTGCTGTGCATCGAAA